>NC_057710.1:130286479-130287540 GCF_004010195.1 Chiloscyllium plagiosum
AGGGATATGGGCTGGGTGCTGGCAGGTGGGTCTAGATTGGGTTGGAATATCTGGTCGGCATGGACGGGTTGGACCGAAGGGTCTGCTTCCATGCTGTATGACTCTATGACTCTATGAGCCAGCACCGATTCTTGTGGCACTCCACTGGTCACAGGCCTCCAGTCTGAAAAACAACCCTCCACCACCACCTTCTGTGTTCTACCTTTGAGCCAGTTCTGTATCCAGATGGCTAGTTCTCCCTGTATTCCGTGAGATCTAATCTTGCTAATCAGTCTCCCATGGGGAACCTTGTCGAACGCCTTACTGAAGTCCATATAGATCACATCAATCCTCTTTGTTACTTCTTCAAAACACTCAATCAAGTTTGTGAGACATGATTTCCCACGCACAAAGCCATGTTGACTATCCCTTATTAGTCCTTGCTTTTCCAAATACACATACATCCTGTCCCTCAGGATTCCCTCCAACAACTTGCCCACCACGGAGGTCAGGCTCACCGGTCTACAGTTCCCTGTCTTGTCTTTACAGCCCTTCTTAAACAGTGGTACAACGTTTGCCAACCTCCAGTCTTCTGGCACCTCACCTGTGACTATCGATGATATATATATCTCAGCAAGAGGCCCAGCAATCACTTCTCTGGCTTCCCACAGAGTTCTCGGGTACACCTGATCAGGTCCTGGGGATTTATCCACCTTTACCCATTTCAAGACATCCAGCACTTCCTCCTCTGTAATCTGGACATTTTGCAAGGTGTCACCAACTATTTCCCTACAGTCCATATCTTCCATATCTTTTTCCACAGTAAATACTGATGCAAAATATTCATTTAGCATCTCCCCCATTTTCTGTGGCTTCACACAAAGGCCGCCTTGCTGATCTTGAGGGGCCTTATTCTCTCCCTAGTTATCCTTTTGTCCTTAATATATTTGTAAATACCCTTTGGATTCGCCTTAATTCTATTTGTCAAAGCTATCCCATGTCCCCTTTTTGCCCTCCTGATTTCCCTCTTAAGTATACTCCTACTTCCTTTATACTCTTCTAAGGATTCACTCGATCTATCC
>NC_057710.1:130289191-130327858 GCF_004010195.1 Chiloscyllium plagiosum
ATTCCAATGATCCAAAAATGTGAATTCTTCTCCCATACACCAGCTCCTCAGCCATGCATTCATCTGCTCAATCCTCCTATTCCTGCCCTCACTAGCTTGTAGCACTGGGAGTAATCCAGATATTACTACCCTTGAGGATCTCCTTTTTAAATTTCTGCCTAACTCAACCTTTTCCCTTCCTATATTGTTGGTTCCAATGTGGACAATGACCTCTTGCTGACCCCTCTACCCTGTGAGAACATTCTGCACTCTCTCTGAGACATCCTTGATCCTGGCACTAGGTAAACAACACAGCATTCTGCTTTTTCCCTGCTGGCCACAGAAACGTCTGTCTGTTCTTCGGACTACAGAATTCCCTCACACAGTTGATCTCTTGGAAGCCGACGTACCCCTCGTTGCATTAGAGCCAGTCTCAATACCAGAAACTTGGCTGTTCGTGCTACGTTCCCCTGAGAATCCATCACCCCCTACATTTTCCAAAACAACATACTTGTTTGAAATGGGTATATCCACAAAAGACTCCTGCCCTAGGTGCCTACCTCTCTTACCCTTCCTATGTGACTGTATCTGAGACTTTCCCCCCTTCCTACAACTGCCATCCATCACATACTGTTGCTATTGCAAATTCCTCATTGCTTCTAATTGTCTCTCCAACTGATCCATTCGATCTGATGAGATTCGCATCCAACAGCATTTATGGCAGATATAATCCCCAGTAACCCTTAAACTTTCTTTAAACTCCCACATCTGACAAGAAGTACATAACACTGCAAAGGCCATTTTTGCTTCTTCACAATCTACAGACCCAGAAAATAACACTGTCTTATTCCTCTACAAAACACTGCACCAGGTTAAATTAATAGTTATGGCTTATATTTTAAGTTTAATCAAGAGACTTATCTCCAAAAACATGTAATCAAGAAAGAATCCACTGTACTCACTACTGCAGCCTTTCTATTGGACAGACTTAAAACAACGATTAACTTATCTGATTCTGTGTTGTGAACTTTGCCCAACAGGTTCCTCCAAGATTAGCTGTGAAATTCACTGCTTAATTTTCCCAGACGCACTACAATTGTTGTGTTTTATGTTGTGCCAATATAGGCTATAGTACTTTTTAGATTCAGACTATATACAAACATCTTATTATCTGTACTTCTGTTCAGTCAGCATGTTGTAGTCTAAGTTACTGATGTGGACAAGCAGGGGATAACTTTGACATTATGCAATTGTGTAAAATTGGTGTTAGTCAATTACTAGCCATTTCACATTTCTCCCAGTGTTAGCAGCTAACTTGCTATCATTTATTTTAAACTTCTGCACAAAGTAAAGCATCACCCTGTTTAAGTATTTTGTGGTAGCTTTTCTACATATTATTGTCCACATCCTAAATATTTTTTTTTAAAAAACAGCAGTGTAAAGAAAAGTAAACCAGGATTTTAGGCAAGCAGTTGTAAGCCACTGAAAAGAATGACAGATGAATGCCTTTTAACCTAAGGTGCTGTTGAGGTCCAAGTCCACAGCAGAATTGCAATCATTGAAAGCAATAGTCTTTTGTGAGCTTGTGATATCAATCACTGCAAACATGTCCTGGCATATTGCTGCTGCTATCCTCCTGTTTTTATTGGGTCTACAGGGCCTACTTGTCAAAACTGGGTGAGAAAAACCACCAGCTAGTCTAATCAGAAGGAACTCTTCTCATAATGCATTGATAACAATCAGATACAACTACATTCGCAAGATAGACAGTCATACTAAGACCAATCAGAGATTGAGAATTACAGTCGGTTCCCTTCAACATGCCTTTCCCACCCATGCCCTCATTAACTTTATATATTGGGCAGAATTTAATGCAGACTTCAACACTAACCCTGTCAGAATCACCTATGTAACTATCAATAAGCTTATGCCTAACCCTCCTGTCAAATGCCACTTCTCGTCCCTGCCAAACTGAATTTTTTCTTCTTACTATGATTTTATCTTTTTCTCCCCTTGTTCAGTCTCTTCTCTCGGCATTTCAAAATGTCCTGTTTCCTGGCTCAAACCATTTCCTCTTTACTCTGGACATCCTCCCTATACTTCCGCTGCCCGACGATACTTCCGAACACAATGCCAGCTGTAAGGATTCCATTCTATTCTCTTAGTTTCCTTGTCCCTGTTGTTTCTGTTCTGATACTACCTTTCACAATCATGCCTCTGACATGTCTCCCTTTTAGATTCACAAATCATTCCCTCAGCAACTGTAGTTGACAGGATCCTCAACCATGTCCAGTACATTTCCTGTACTGTTCTCAGACCTTCCCCTTCCTCCCAGAACTGTGACAGGGATCTTTTTGTTCTCACTACACCAGCCTCCATATCCAAAAGGATCACCGTCTGCCATTTTCACCACCTCCAGATTGAAGCTAACACCAAATACATCCTCTCCTCCCCTGTCAGGATTTCAAAGGGACTGCTCCCTCTACAATATCCTGGTCCACTCCTTAACCACTCTCAACATCTTAGCACCTTTTTGTGCAGCTCCCCAAGGCATTGCTGGGAGTTTTCCTGCTCTCCAGCTATCATGCAAGGCCCCGCAAACCCCTTTCAGGTGATGTAGCGTGCAACTGTACTTCTCTAATTTAGTAAACTGTTTTTGTTGCTCACAGTCTGGCCTCCTATAAATGCCTGTGACACCAAGTGCAAACTGCATGATCATTTTACTGAACACCTCTGCTCAGTCCACAAACATGCTTCTATTTGCTTACTATTTTATGCATCACCTTGTTCTCACACTCACATTTGTGTCTGGTTCTGCAATGTCACAGCAAAATTCAAAAGCTCAAAAGACAACAACTTGTCTTTAAATTAAGCACTTTACAGGCTTTTGGATTCAACACTGAATTTGAAAATTGCAGACCTTGAAGTCTATAACTCATTTACATTCTGCTTTTGCTGTGTGCTGACTTTTATGTTGTTGGACAATGCTGCTGATTATTCTGCTATTTAAATTCACTCTGGACGACAGCTTTGTTTCTTTATAACAAACAAATCACTCTCTTTGCGTTTTGTTCCATGATCTTGCTCATTTAACTTCCAGTACACTCTACTTTTTCCTAGAC
The DNA here is from genome assembly GCF_004010195.1 of Chiloscyllium plagiosum. Taxonomy (NCBI): domain Eukaryota; kingdom Metazoa; phylum Chordata; class Chondrichthyes; order Orectolobiformes; family Hemiscylliidae; genus Chiloscyllium; species Chiloscyllium plagiosum. The sequence goes on from NC_057710.1 coordinate 130,292,293, forward strand.
TCCCCCTTTCTCTCCCTTGCTCTCTCCTTTCAACAGCTCCCATCACATTTCTTCCTTCAGTTCTGAAGAACAGTAACATTTGAATTAAAACCATAACTAGTTTTCTTTCTCCTCAGATGCTGTGAGAACACTTCTTTTCACTTCAGATTTTCAGAACTCACTTTTATTACCATTTTGATTTCTCTTTGTACTGATCAACAGTATTATTGTGGAATGAAATTTCAGCCATCCACACCTCAGAACAATGAAGCTGTGTGGTAGAAGAAATACTGAAGATGTGGCTGATGATTCATATCACTTCCCATTAGTTTTACATTTTATGAAGATAGCTCTGGGTGTTTTTCGTTTGTGTGAAGTAGTTAATCATTCTTTCTGTGACTGATATTTTTAAAAGTAGGCCTATCCAACATTATTTTGATTATGGAATCCAGTTAAACTTGGCATTCCAATTCAAGTTTGACTTTAGTCTTATCCAAAAAAACCCCACATATTTGATCGCAGCTAATCTCCCTGTTTTGACGCAAATTCAGAACACTACGCCAAGTTGCGGCAAGCATATGTGTACAAGTAAGAAATAAAAAATCAAAGTGACTCTAGAAATTGTGTTGTGCTTTTTTTTCTCAGATATCATCACATTTCACCTTTCTGGAAAATTTAAACTATTATGGAAAAGGCATGAGATTTTGATAACTGACAATACCTGACAACTCCTAATGTTTCGATAAAGATAATGAACCTTGTCTTACCATGATGCCACCATGGATGAAGCCATGTCTGTATCGTGCTGGTTTCAAGTGCGGATACTCTTCAGTGCTGGTCACTTTGATACCCCACACCTTCTTCCAAGCCTCATAGAGTTGCACATGGACCGGATAGACTCCAGAGTGATGTGGTGCCACGGCGTAGCCCATATCAATAGGAATGCCATGTTTCTGTAAACAGAACAGCATCTGTCAGCTCATCTAGTAATACACTTGGGGGCACGGAATGATTAAAAATCTAATTTCACTAGAAACCTAACAGCTGGACATTAAACGATGCAAAGCCAACACAAGTTTTACTGAGGATGAGGGAGAAAACTTCCCCAGACCTCACATCTTGTTTCTCAAAGAGAATGTGTCCTGTTCTTCCTATCTCCATTAGCATGAGCCATACCTTCTCCATGTTTTGCAAGGTTAATAGAAAAGACCCCATTAAAATGATGATTATGCCAGAATCTGGGATCAAAGAGTGCTGGGCTATAGAGGAATACATTAGGGAAAAATGCAATGAGGTGGCACGCTGTTTAAATTTTAATTATTCCTTCTGCTGGAAGTAACAAACAGCAATAATTACACATTAAGACATGATTAGTGAATGCCAGTCATCAGCTAAAGTGTGAAACAGATCTGTTCAAGCTTGCTTCCTCAAAAAGAAACCTAACACTGATTAAATGCAGCATTAAAACAAGCAGCACCAAGGTCACACGTCATGCAGGCTTACAGTCTTTGAACTAAAAAAAACAATCTTCATGGTATTTTAATTTGAGTTATTCCCTTTTGGGTTTTAATTAACAATCTTCCCTCTTTTTAACATTCAAACATCATCCAAATTGATATCATATTTCTGGTTTATCAGATAGCAGTGATCTTGAGGAGAGAAAGGATTTGGTTAAAATGTTTGGATTTTACAATTTAAAATACATGATTCCACTTCTGACTTTTCTTAAGAGACATTGTCAATTCTAAGGAAGTATTTCTGATCAGTACTGGACAGTACGGATTGTACTCAAATAAATATTGGATTTCACAACTAGGTCACAAAGGGGCTGACTCTTAGTTCATGTAGTTTGAGAACTGGTCCATACAATGTCCATGTTGGGGCTTTATTCAAATTACAAAGGTTTCATTCTAGCAGGCAGACACTGTGTGCATGGTTTCAGCTGCAAGTGCACACCTACATTATTATGGAGAGACAAATGTGATGCAAGGTATTCACGTCAAAAGCAGGGAAAGGCTATTTGCATTCACAAATCCAGATGACGAACAATAGGATTTTAGGAAGCACCGAGGATCAGAGAGACTTCGGAGTACATGCCCATCTGTCCCTTAAGGTGTGGAACAGGTAGATAAGGTGGATAATAAGGAAAATGGGATCCTTGCCTTTATTAGCCAAGGCACAGAGTTTAAGAGGAGGGAGGTTATGCTGGAACTGTATTAAATTAGATTACCTACAGTGTGGAAACAGACCCTTCAGCCCAACAATTCCACACTGACCCTCCGAAAAACAACCCACCCAGACCCATTCCCCTACATTTCCCTCTTCACCTAACACTACGGGCAATTTAGCATGGCCAATTCACCTAACCTGCACATTTTTGGACTGTGGGAGGAATCCAGAGCACCCAGAGGAAACCCACGCAAACACGGGGAGAATGTGCAAACTCCACACAGACAGTTGCCTGAGGCAGGAATTTCCACATTGTAGGGAATCTAATCTAATCTATTCTATTCTATATGTACTAGTCACTGGATTGCATATGTGCACAACATTACACAAAAGGCTTAACATTAGCCCGATAGTGCTGTCTGCTCTGTTAGTGCTTATGGCAGTGGACTCAATATTCACTGCATTCTCGACGAGTAATTATTGTCCACAGGATGGACAAGAGCAACTTACAAAGCCCATGACCTCTGTCACCATGAAGGATCAAAGCTGCATCTCCAAATTCCCTGCAAGTCACACACATTCCTGACTTAGACATGTATCTCATTACTCATTGTTACCGATTCAAAATCCTGTGATACTGAGCCTAATACTATTTGGCAGCACCATCACCAGAGGACTGCAGTGTTGCAAGGAGAAGAGCCATTCTGAAGAAGGGCAATGAACGTCACTTGTCATTGTCACCCAAATGTCACATGCAATTTGAAAAAAGTACTGGAAATAAAATGGATGAAGCAACATAAAAAAGCAGTACAAGAGAGGAAACTGAAAAGTATGAACAAAGTGTCAATAATGTTCTTAAAAAAACCCAAAATAATTCAATTCAAAATAAAAGAATACAAGGGGTCAAACACTTAAACATTTCAAAATTTAACTGATACAAATATTAGATTGTTCAATTTTGAAATTCATCTCTGAGGGGCACTTAATATACTGCAATTACATCTCAGTGATGAACTCTTCAGGTTTCAACAGCCAGACAGACTCAGTCTCTTCAATACAGACACCAAAACAGCGAAGAGAAGTATTTCTGAGATGGTCTGTAGGTGAAAGTTATTACATTAACATGAAACAAGAAATAGGAAAGTCCAGTGAGTGGGTGACAAAGTTATCCAGAAAGCTAGTTCCGAAACAAATACAGGCAAAATACCGTGGATGTTGGAGATCCAAGATAAAATGCTGGGGATACTCAACAGACTGAATCTCAGGTTTCTTTTGACTAATTGCCAGTTGTGACCGAGTTTTTTTTTGGAAAGGTTTCCTCTGTGAGGCCTAGCCAGTTCTCTTGCTATACCTTATCAAACCATCCACATTAATTATGTCACCCCTGTGGCATCCCTCACCTCCAATTCCGCCCTTGTCCTGTCATGCACTCTTTCCAAATAAGTGGTCACATAATGGATATCCCAAAATTCACCAGCATCCTTTGTGCACGCACCATCTTTAAAAGCTTACTGTGCACCTGGAAATGTATGCTCTATCTAGAGCTGCCCCACACACTTTCTGACATTTACCCCAGACATGGCAGCCCAGGGGGTGGGGGTAGGGGAGATCAGTGCCCCATTGTGTTGGATGGGACCTACAGGTTCTGCTGGATGGGGTTGTGCAAAGGAGGGACTTCCTCTTTCCTCAGGATCAGGATGGACAATCATAACATTGAACCATGCCAGCCTGGGTTAAAGCAGCTTCGATCATCTTGAGGCATGCCCAGCACTATAAGAAAAGGTCAATGTCTTTCTCCTCTGTCCCAGCATACATACCAACATTTTCTCTCCACCACCTCACACTTGCTCTGTCTGTGTTACTCCCACAAATACCTCATGCTCGCATACTCGCACTAATGCCTGCAATATCCCTCTCACTCACCGTTATGGAACCCAACACCTGACACCACTAATCCTCCATGCCCTCTGTGCTGCCCACTCACTCAGGACAAAGCTCTCCCCCCCGCCTCTCCAAACCTGCATAAGAATTAACAGCTATGCCACCCACTTTCATCCACCTGAATACCTGCTGAGATCTCATTCCAGGAGGAAAGTAGCCCCCAGTGGGTTCAAGAGGGCTGGTACATTGCCTAAATTTAGCTCCTCAACCCTTATGTGAAGAGCATCTTGACTTTGATTGCCCTGAATGACTGACTGATCACATCCAAATCCCTGGACTGGTAAAGGAGATTGCCCTTGACCTACTGTGCCGAGACACCCTAAACAAAAGGCTACCCTCTTGACATGACTGAGGTCTGCTGGCAATCACGACCAACTTCCCTCCATTGTGTCTGCAGCAAGTAGCAAAGCAAGGCAAATGAAATACGAGCATGGTATCCAGCTAACCTTTTGAAAACAAACAGCTCTGCTTCAAAAGCATCACATAGAAGAGGATTCCACATTCTACCAACTACCTACATAAAAGTCTTTTTTTCTCTGATTTGTCCCTTTTTTGCTGTTGAACTGCATTTTCCACCCACCTATCAATTTTTCCCCCAATCAAGGTTCTCTTGCAGTATTTCACTATCTCCATCACAATTTGTTATATTCAATTCAAATTTGGTGTCATCAATACATTCCAGTATTTATTGTTCCAGTCCAGATTATTCATGCATACACTAAATTGGACTACGGATAGAATAGATACATGAGCACATCGTCTGGCTGAAAAAAAAACTTCCACAGGTTTTAATTTCGGCTGTCCACAACCTCCATATCCACACAACAATATTCCTTTTAATTCTATTGCAATACGTTTCTATGTGGTACCTTATAGAATGTTATGAAAAATTCACAGAAAACCCATCAAGCATAGAAGTGAATAAGATTAACACACCAAGACTCTGCCCAAGTCACAAATCTTTCAAATGGTTTGACTTCCATCAGCTATCTAGGAAGATAGCTTACAAATGCAGTCAAATAATTAGCAAACAATACAACCTATTCTCAGCTGTACTGGGGAGAGCAGACAAGGCTGGCCAAACCCTGAAGGAGTTGGCACTGGAATGAGCTTCTCATTCCAGTCCTTGAGATAGTGCCATGATTATTCTATCACCATTTTTTTTTTTAGCTGCTGCAGCCTCCATCTCCAGCCAATTCAGTTGGAGGGCAAATGTAGGTGATGAATAGTCATGTTTGCTTCTCCTCCAATTTGAGAAACACTTTACTCATTGTAAATGATCTCAATGGTTGTCAATTGATTCAATAATAAAGATTTCAAATCTGTAGAGGAATTAACTATCTAATTTTCATTCTATCTCATTACACAAGTTTTGCACTAAAATTATTCCACTTGTAATGAAGGAACTAGAAAGAAAATGCTTAAATTTATCAAATTAAGACATATTTAATGACCTCCACTTATGTCTTAGTTGGAAGCAAAAATACCACTTCTGTCACTCTTTGGGGATTTTGCTCACACTGTAGCTTCTACTGCAGTAGGTTTTCTGGGTGTCGGGAGGGTGAAGTCTCTCACTGTCCTTACATTGCAAGACCATGAAAAGCCTCTTTGAATTTTCAGGGCCTTTTGAATAATGATAGTGATTTATTTTTTAACAGGCTGCATTTTACAGGAGATGGTAGATCCTAATTCCCCACATAATCACCGTGCAGCAATTTAACAATGAGTTAACTGCTTTAAATCAAGGCTTCACCCTTCTCTTGAGAGAAAATCCCACACAGAGACTGCTAGCCAAATGGATTGACTGCAACTCTGCAGTCCTACCAGAGCCAGCAGAGATGGAAAAAAAATCTCACTATGAGGGGAGCAGGAAAGTGTGGAGTCTTGCCCAGGAGGTGAGGAGGATTGGGCAATGGGGGAGACTGGGTTCAAGAAGAAAAGTGGAAGGTTTGAAGGTGCGATAAACTTTGAGGGATTATCTTCAATGTGCGTAGGAAGCTGCAAAGGAGATTCTCCACCTCCTCACTTGGCCAACGTCAGCACGTACAATAAAACTGCCAGGAATTCCACATAATAAGGACACTACTCCACCATAGTAAAACATCCACAATGAAGAGATGATCGTTTGAGCCAAGGGTTGGCAAACTGCTCATAGTCTCTCCCAATCCCTGTAAAATGTCAGGTTGATTGAGAGTTGGGAACATAGGCATTGGGTAGGCTATCCATTACATTTTATGCACTCGCTTTTGAAGCCACCAATAAGGTATGCAAATCCAGTCCACTGCTTCTTTTAATTGAAATTGGACAGAAATCTAAAATGTAAGAACATTAAAAGCCTCTCTGTTCATTACTATTTTTTTTCTCTCTGAGAATTGATTTGTTTTCTACCCATTACTTTAATCTGAGACAAGGGGTCAGGAAGGTGGCATGTTACCTGTGTCACAGACGTTTTCATCACTCTGTCTATTGTTAAATCAAAATAGGTTTACCTGAGACTTATTCCATTCAATTTCATTTCAGGTATGGCACAGAAACAGATGGTTCAGTGCAACTAATCTATGTCAGTGTTTATACCACCTCTCATATTTTCCCATGTAATCATCATTTTAACCAACTATCTGCTTCTCCCTCATTTGCTTATCTAGTTTCCACTTAACTGCAATTATGCAATTCACTTAAACTACTGCCTACAATAGTGGGTTTGACATTTTTTATCACCTCTTTGGTAAAGAGGTTTCTTCTGAATTTTGTATTGGATTTCTTGGTGACCATCTTATATTGATGGTCTTTAGTTAGGCTGTTTTCCTACATGAGGAAGTACTCCTGCATCCACTCAATTAAAATCTCACAAAATTTTAAAGGAATTGTGAGATACTCTTGCTGTAGTGCAGACATTCTCATCCCATGAAACCTATGTCCCCTCCATAGTTTCTTACACCTGTCATGTTTCCTCCATGTCCCATTACACCCCTGGCTTCTTCCATGATCTACCCATACACATTCCATTCTCTTCAGTTCCCTTCTATCATCCCTGCATCCTCCACATGCTCCAATAAAAGGTTCTCACCTCTGCAATGAAAGAAGTGATAAGCTGTAGTGCCCTGTGGTCTCTACATTTACGGATATCTGTTTTATATTAACCTGAGCCAGACACTACATTTGCAGTCATCCCATGTGAATATAAAAGAAAATGCACTCTCTGAAAAACAATGATGAAATTCAACACCCAGAAGGCTTAAATGATTAACCGTCTCGGCAATCTATCACTTACCAATGTTGTTTAAGCTTTAAAAATCTACTTCATTACCTCTTAAAGCTGGTTTGGTTATTAGCATTCCATGCAGTCAAACAATAATTTTCATGATAGGGCAATACAGCAGATTACAGCTCAAGTAAAAATACCCTATATAACCATGAAGATGAGCTAAATCCAAATAAACACACTCCTTGGAATTCAGTATTGATGTTAGATTATTGCTGTAACAACATTCATGCTGCTCGTGTCATTTTATGCCTGTATGGGTTTCATGGAGAACAGCAAAAGTTAGATGGGCATTGAGAATCATGGCAACCCGTGACTAACATAAGGGGAATTAGTTATGAGGAGAGACTGAACAAAGTTGGTTTGTTTTCACTTGAACCTGGAAGGATGAGTGGCGACCTGGTACAAGTTTACAAAATTATGAGAGGAATGGATAGAAAGGATAATCAGTCTTTTTCCTAGGTTAGAAATGTAAATTACGAGGGTACATAGTTTTAGGTTAAAGGGGGGGCAAAAGAGTTTAAACGAGAAGTGAGAGTTAAGTTTTTTTACACAGAAGTTGGTAAGCACCTGGAATGCACTACTAGTAGAGGTGTGGAAGCAGGTACAATAGTTAGATTTAAGAGGCATTTTGACAGATACATAAGTAGATAGGGAACCGAAGGATATGGACAGTGTTGAGGCAGAATGTTTTTAGCTGTCGGCAGAAGCTTGATGAGCCGAAGAGTCCGCTCCTGTGACGTATTGTTCTTTGGAACTGAGGGTGTGGTGGAGAACTGTGAGAGATATAGAGGCACAGTTGTCCAGGTCTTCAGCCCAGGAGTCTTAAATGTTATTAGATACTCTTGCTGTAGTGCAGACATTCTCATCCCATGAAACCTATGTCCCCTCCATAGTTTCTTACACTTGTCATGTTTCCTCCATGTCCCATTACACCCCTGGCTTCTTCCATGATCTACCCATACACATTCCATTCTCTTCAGTTCCCTTCTATCATCCCTGCATCCTCCACATGCTCCACTAACCTATATGTAGCAGGTGCACAAATCAACATGCCACATAATAATCATGGAAAGTGTTTGACATTTTTGTGAAAAAAATCACTATTTCAAACATCATCTTAGGAAAAGTAACTGCTGTTCTTACAAAATTATGGTAGTTTGAATAAGATAGAGCTATTTAGCAACAATTATAAAAACCTTATTCCACATTGTACCCATTAACAATATGTAATTAAACAGGCATTGAAAAACCAAAGGAAAGAGAAAATAATATAACCTCAAAAATGTTACTCCATTGAATTTCACACATGCCTTCAATCTATATAAGCAGACCATTTTACTGCTCTGATTTCAATAGTGAGCCTTAGGTTTCAGTCAACCATTCATAATGAGGCCATCTGTTAATGACATCAACTTAGCCGATGGCCAGACATCTGTATTGATTATTAGCTGCAATCTTCATTAATTCAATCTAATACTTACAAACCAACTGATACTCACTAATGCAAACTCCTTATTGAGAATCATTTGCTCAGCCAGCACTGACTCATTGTGGAAGAGATGAGGTTGCATGTGACTCCACATGTGAGGAAACCACCAGAATTCATTCACATACTTCAGCAGCAGATCATCTCCTTCATCCTCTGCAAATGTTCCTGAAATTATCACACTTGTGTCAGTTTTGTAAACAGTACAAACTATAGATCATGATAATTGGATCTAAACAGTTTCTGGAATTGAGAGGAAATAAAAGCATAAGATACACTTTACAGTGTTAAGTCTGAACAACAGTAGGGACACTGGGCAGGTAAAGTAGTAAGGTACTGTGAAAGCTCTTAGTTAACATAAAGTCTATGATTATGGCCATAAATGATCTGCACATTCTTGAAATTAACATTTAGTTGATGGAAAGTGAGGATTTATACTTGAATTATGATGTCACATAGCTCAGGAATTCAGTGAGTCAAGAAAAAACATTGCCCTAACATTCACTGCTCGGGCGTAAATATGGAATTGGTGCCCATGGGCAATCTCTGGGTAGCAAACAAGTACCGTTCTGAAGTCTGTTCACAAGTCAATTTGTACACAAGTTACAACATAACGCAGGATAAAGTAAAGAAGCTGCTTACAAGTACTGGAAATGTTTGTATATCAGATCTTTAAAATTAAATCCCTATACGGGACTGTGCTCTTAAGCATGAGTTAGACGCTTGCAAATTGGGGACCCCCTGTATACTAATTTGTTAAAACTCCTCAATGGCTTCCTGAAGTGAACCAGAAATGTAAAATATCAGAGATATGATTATTTTCTTTACAGCAGTCAAGGTCATTTTGCTGTGGGCTATTTACCTAGCCAAGCTTACATAGCTCATGAGAAAGACCTAGGAACTTTCACCTCAGTCAATACATGCTACTGGCACACTTTGGCTCTCCTTTGGTTTCCCTTAAATCCTGAGTTACTATCACCTTGTATATATGCACCACATTAAGTGAGATTTGAGCATTGTCAAAAAAAAAACACATTTTGTTGAAGCTTTTTATCATGCATTCATCAGAATAAGTCATAAGAATGCCAAGTCACGAGGAAAAACCAACATTGTCACTGCGTGAGAGGAGAGCGCTGACTGGTTGGCAAATGGACTCTGATTGATGGTGTTGTTGTTGCCATGGAGAACGTACCAGCCAGTGATGATTTACAGTTTACAGCCAGGCTTTATTTAAACTTAAAGCAGACAAGTTCACTTTGATCCAGTCAATAGCTGTCACCTATTTTAATGAGTTGAAACAGGCACTGTGCATGTATGTGCTGTTTATGTCTGCAAAGAATAGGGCACTAAGCATTAATACACTGAGCTTTCCTGTATGTGTTACTGTGCTAAATTACAAATTCAACTGACAATCCTAGATTTGTTCCAAATAAAATGCTTTGCACACTCAGGAACATCTATTCTGTAGTAAGACAAATTTTGTCTTACTGCAGATTCACATCTAATGTTGGACACTGCTGTGACTTTTGTAAGTATGACCTGGTTAGGTATGATCAGTAGCTTGCTTGTTCCAAACAACCAAAATAATATGCTGTTGGATACAATCTGCCAATCTTTGGCACATATGGCTGACATGCCTATCACCATCACTGGAATTCGTACAAAGTGTTACGCATTTGTGTAATATGCCGGAAAGTCTTTTTGATGTGGTGCCTGCATCCTATTAGTGGTGAACATCACTCCTGTTACTGTTGCATAGTAGCAGGCTGGAAGAACTAATTTCAGCTTTGCTCAAAGTTTTGACATTCCTTATCTTCCAGGGTGATCTGTGGTAGATTGTTTCTATAAGGCTAGAGGCAAGTGGGACCAGACAGACTGAGGCCAGCAGAAGTGAGGACAGAGGTGGGAAACTTCGAGGAGAAAGTGAGGTCTGCAGATGCTGGAGATCAAAGTTGAAACTTTATTGCTGGAACAGCACAGCAGGTCAGGCAGCATCCAGGGAACAGGAGATTCGACGTTTCGGGCACAGGCCCTTCTTCAGGAAGAAGAAGCCCGAAACAGGCCCTTCTTTGGCCTGTGCCCGAAACGTCGAATCTCCTGTTTCCTGGATGCTGCCTGACCTGCTGTGCTGTTCCAGCAATAAAGTTTCAACAGAGGTGGGAAATCATAGCAAGTGGTGTCATGGCAAGTGAAGTTGGAGCAAGGAGAGGAGAAACTGGAGAGAGAGCGTGGCTGAGAGAAGCAGGAACTCAGAGGTCTCAGCTAGAGGGAGGATGGGGCCAGTGATATTACCAAGGCCAGTTACCCTCGGTAAGTGAGTCTGCAAAGACGAAGGAAAGGGTCAGAAAAGAGGGGAAGGATTTATCTCAAAAATATTTACATTTCTATGCCAAAGCATCTCAAAGCATATTGTGAATTACTTGAAGTGCTGTGACTGTGTAGAGTTAAACATGCAACTGTTTTGCAGTGACCTCTACATTCTGTGGTGAGTTTATGGTGATGGGTTTTTTTGTGCATTAGCATGTGTGTCAGTTATTCTAAAAACAATCTGTCTATCTCAATCTGAGGTGGGATGGGCATGGTCATTCAGTGGCTCGCACTGCTGCCTCACAGTGCCAAGTACCCCGGTTTGATTCTATCCTGGGTTGAATGTCTGCACGGGATTTGAATATTCTCCCCATATTTGTGGGCTGGATGGCCTCTATCTGCACTGTAGGGAATTCTATGATTCTATGAAGTTAAGCCTGTTATCATGCTAATTTAAGTACTGTGCTGTCTTACAATCAAAACCATCCCTTTTTGTTATGATTTTGTGTTTGATTGAACAATGATGATTTTTGAAGCTAGAGTTGAATTCTTCTAATACTGGTTATGTGCTAGTCCAAATACCCCATATGTCAACACAAATACAGCACGTAATGTCACTTATGTGACTGTATGAGCAATTTATAAGCAGCCTCTGAAAATAAATATGTCGCCCTTGTGAAAGCCTCATGAGGAGAAAATATTTTGACCTCTACTCTGGGCTTTAAAAGATTAAGAGGTGATCTCATTGAAATACAAGATTGTTAAGGAGCGTGACAACATGGACACTGAGTGGTTCTTTCTGCTGGCTAGGAAATTGCAAACATGAGTCTCAGGATGTGGGCTGAATCATTTAGGTCAGAGGTGAGGGAAGAAAAAATTTAGAGCATTGTTAATTTTTTTTAAAAAATTCTGCAGTAGAGTGTTGCCAAACCCATCCACCACCTTAAACATTCACTCGCTCCACCACTGGTGCATAGTGGCATAAGTGTGTACCATAAACAAGCTGCAATGCAGCAACTCACCAAGGTTCCTTCGACAGCACCTTCCAAACCTGCGACCTCTACCACCTAGAAGACAAGGGCAATAGACTCATGGGACTTCTAACACCTGCAAGTTCCCCTCCAAGTCACTCACCATCCTGACTTGAAATTATAGCACCATTCCTTCATTCTCACCGAAACAAATTTTTCAAGTTCATACATAAAAGCACTTTGAGTGTACCTACACCAGGTGTAATGCAGTAGTTCAAGAAGGTGGCTCACCAATACCTTCTCAAGGATGGTTAGGAATGGGCAACAAATATTGGCCTTGTCAGTGACACCCACATCCCAAGGAAAAAAACATTAAAAATCAGATTGAGATGGAGAGAATGTTGGTCTCTGAAGGGATATATAAAGTAGATAGGAATGTGAAGTTGAGGGAGAAGGCCAACCAAGTTCTCACTGAATAACAAAATCGTCTTGAAGGACAACATAGTTAACTCTTGCTCAAAATTCTTATGTTGTTATGTTCATTAAGGTCACACCTCTGCTGGTGCCTGAATTTCATGGCGACAATATTTTGTGTTTTATATCACATATATACAAGTGTTGCTTTCCTTTCATGTAGCACTCAGTCCATTTAATTATGTTCTGTAAAACAGGTTAGGACATTTCTATATCCATTGTTTATTTCACAACTGAACTTTTCGAGAAGATGACTAGGTTGTGGGTGAGGGTAGTGCAGCTGATTTGGTCGACATGGACTTCAGTAAGGCTTTTGACAAAATCCTGCGTGGAAGATTGATTAAGAAGCTAAGAGCCTGTGGAATCCAGGACAATTTGGCAAAATAGATTCAAAATTGGTTTGGTGGCAGTAAGCAGCAGGTGATTGTCAAAGAATGCTTTTGTAATTGGAAGCCTGTGTCCACTGACATACCACAGTATTCGGTGCTGGGTCTCTTGCTGTTTGTTGTGTATGTTAATGACTTAGACACAAATGTAGGAGGTATGATCAGTAAGTTCACAAATGACATGAAAATTGGTCATTTTGTAAATAGCGAAGACGAAAAGTCTTAAATTACAAGACAATATACATAGGTGATGGGGAAAGAGAAGGGCTTATGCCCGAAACATCGATTCTCCTGCTCCTCGGATGCTGCCTGGCCTGCTGTGTTTTTCCAGCACCACATTTTTCAAATATAGATAGGTGAGTCAGAGGTGCTGAACAGTGCCAAATGAAATTTAATCGTGAAAAGTTTGAGGTGATGCATTTTGGGAAAACTAACAAGATAAGAAAGTACATGTTGAATGGTGGGGCCTAAGAAATACAGAGAATCAGAGGGACCTTGGTATGTATATCCACAGATCTTTGAAGGCAATAGAACAGGTGGATGAAAAGGCATATAAGGTACTTGCCTTTATTAGTCAAGGCATGGAATAAAAGGGCAAGGATATTATGAAAGAGTTGTATGTATTAATTAGACCGTTGCTGGAGAACAGTTCTGGTCCCAACATATATGAAAGTAGTGATTGTACTAGAGACAATGTAGAAGCGATTCAATAGAAGGTTGTCTGTGCTGGAGTGTTTCAGCTATGAAGGGAGACTGGCTGGGCTTGGCCTGTTTTTCTTAAAGGAGAGAAGGCTGAGAGGGGATTTGAATGAGGTGCAAAAGGTTCTGAGGGAAAAACCTTGCCCTTAGTGGAAGGATCAATCGGCAGGTAGTACATCTTAAAGGTAATGAGTAGGATGGTTTAGAGGGTATTTGAGGAAAAACATTTTAACTCAGAGGATTATGGGTATCCAGAACTCTCCGCCTAAATACGTGATCAAGGTGACAAATCCCAAGAAATTTAAAGAATATTTAGATGAACATTTGAAACATTATATGATGAGTGGCATGGAGATGATAGGGTGAAAGGCCACTTTCCATGATGTAAAATCTCTCTGATTCTATAACACTTTGCTCCAGTTTGCTCGGCATGGACAAGTTGTGCCAAAGGATCTGTTTCTGTGCTGCTTGGCTCTATGAAAAAGAATCATCCCCTTCTATCATTCCTTCAACTAATTCTGCACTCAAACTAACATTGTTCTTTAATTCCATCAATTTTCATGGTACTAAAAAAGTTATCAATCAGTGCTCTAACAAATGCACTCTCATTTTTGCCCACTTTATTCCCTGGAACTATACTGAGTGCTGCTTTCTTCCTGAAACGTCCTGATCAAAATTATTCACAAACACTTTTTGGAATTTTCCCTCTTGCCATCCTCACCCTTTTTGCCCCTTTCATTGATGAATTCCTTAAAGAATGGAAAAGTAACAAAGTTCAACATTATGAGCTCTGATTATCATATGTTTTAATTTGTTTCTTCATCTCCTTCCCAGTCGTTTGGTGGCCTGTAGCAAACACTCTGTGGTTTAATAACTTCCTTACTGTTCCTTAGCCTAACTGATTGGATTTGTCCCACCATTCATCCATGAGCATCTCTCTCCAGTGTTGGGCTAATTATTTTGAGCAGTTTTGCCACACCGCCTCCTGTTTTAGAAAGTGAGATATAGGAGCAGAATTAGGTCATTTGGTCCATTGAGTCTGCTCCACTATTCAATCATGACTTATATGTTTCTCAATCCTATTCTTCTACCAGAAGGTATGTCAGCCTTGATTCCCTTACGAATCAAGAACCTATCTATCTTTGTGTTAAATACATTCAATGCATTACTTCCACAGCCTTCAGCGACAACGAGATCCATAGAAGCACTACACATCTCAGTTCCAAAAGGTCATCACTTCACTCTGAGGCTGTATTCCTCAGGTCCTAGTCTCTCCTTCTAGTGAATACATCTTCTCCAAGTTCACTCTATCCAGGCCTCTTAGTATTCTGTCTTCAATGAGACTCTCCCTCAACCTCATCCGTCTAAACTCCATCGAGTACACAGCCAGAGTCCTCAGCCGCTCTTCATATGACAAGCCTTTCATCCTCAGCATCATTCTTGTGAACCTCTTCTGGATACCTTTCATGTCAGTACATCTCTTCCTTAGAGACAAGACCCAAAACTGCTCACAATATTTCAAATACAGTCTGACTAGAGCCTTTCGCAGCCTCAGTAGTGCATCCTTTCTCTTATATTCTAGCCCGCTTGAAATGAATGCTGACATTACATTTGCCATTCTAAATGCCAACTGAACCTGCATGTTAACCTTAAAAGAATCCTGAACTAGAGCTCCCAAGTTCCTTTGTGCTTCAGATTTCCAAAGTCTTTCCCTGTTAGGAAAATAGTTTATGCCTCTATTCTTCCTACCAAAGTGCAATACCTCATTCTTTCCCACACTGTAACCCATCTGCCACTTCATATAAGGGAATGCGTACAAGGTACAGTGGCAACTGCAGCTAAAGGTATACCTACATGTAACTGAAATCTAAGAGACAGACTTTGGTGCAGTTGCCGGATCATATTATTTAAAACAAATCTCTTAGATTGAATTAATTAATCCCAGTATTTAAACTTTTGTATTCCAGTTTGCATAAAGCACTTAACACCACCTTCACATTGCACACAAAACATCCACTCTTACTAAGGTCCTGTTGTCACTCTGTTCACAAGCCATTTCATTTAGTTGATACTACCAGCTCCAATTATACACAGCATTGATCTGGTATCTTTGGTGATCCCCAGTTTAAGCAGATCTAACAATCCTTTCCTACACAGTAAATCATTCACTAAGATTGTGACAATTCAAACTCCCTCCATCAATAATTAACACCATCTTCTGACCCCTTGCCCCTGCAATGTTTACCTCAAAAGCTGAAAGAGAGCCATTGGAATTGTCTAAAGCTACCTACTGTGCTTACTTTTTACTTTCCATATCCTATCCCTCTCTTTGTCGCCCTGCCTTTCCTCTGCCTGACTCCTGATACGTTCTCTCTCTCCAGAAAAACTCCTCATCTCACCATATGCACCTTTGATATTCTCCCTAAGGCCTCCTGACAACATAACTGCTCCTTCATTTAATTGCTGTGACAGCTTTAAACCTGTTTCTGCCAATTCTTAAGAAATATCTTCCCAAATTCCCTACATGGCAACACTTCTGTCTCTCTCTCCCCAGCTTTCAAAACTTTCTTAGAATTCCTCTTCGCCAAAGATTCCCAGTCGCTTTTCATAACTCTGTAACCATAACTTGACATCTACTTCTTTATCTGTTTAATCAATATTTACTTGCCTTCCCAGTTTGTCCTGTGTTGCGACTTGCATTATGTAAAAGCACAAATTTCACTTGGGAACAAATATATTTCAGTAAAATCAGAGTTGAGTTGTTTTTTCCTGTATATTCTCACCTGTGTGGTAGAATTTTCCAGAATATCCGAGGTTGAAAGTAAAGTTGGGAACTTGGGTGCGCAAGAGGTTTTGAGTTTCAAGTAATGCCTAAAAACAAAACAAATCAGAACATGATTGTAGCAGGATATGGTTTTTTTTAACAAAATATATTTGACTGTTATGGACTAGGCCAGACCACTCAAAACATTCTTAAGCACGCAGCCCAGACCATAACTTTGCAATTTGTCTTGGGAAGTGTACAGTGAAAATTACCCAGAGTAAGTTAGCTACGTTGACTATCAGATTTTAAAACAGACAAACATTTATTCACAAAATTACACAATGAAACATAAAGAAAAGAATAAAGAACCCCGACAGAACTCAGTCTATCCAACTAGACTTAATTATGCTGTTCTGAATATACACAACAGTCCCACTAAGCAAATCCCCGAAGCACAGTAAAAATGAAACAAATGCTTACGGGTTGAAGTAAGAAGGGCAGAAGGAGAGAAAATCTAACAGTCCATTTTTACATTGCTGAACTCCTAATTAGTTCTAGACTGAATTGCTCAGCTTTCAGAACTGACCACTCCCCTTTCATTATACAGGTCACTTCTAAAACATGACCACATTGTCCTGAAGTCTCATCTGTTTACATGTAAGCAAAAGGCCTCTCAAAATCCTTTTTTATGCCTGTACTAAACTAGCCACCTTAGAACTGGGAGCTGTTTATGACCCCTCTGAACAAAACCACTGACACTATATCCTTGAGAAAAGTAACAGCGTTTTAGAAAAAGAGGATCAGCTTTGTGACATTGAACGCGATGCTGAAAGTAACTGTCACATTTACTTTTTGCTCCTGGTAATAGAAGAGACTTCAATGAAATGCAATTTGTATTTTTAGTTCAGTCTAATGAAAGCCATGTGACACCACAATCTTTAGTTTAATGAATACTTTCAAAGTGAAATATAATGAGCTCCACAAGTAAAACAGCATCAAATTGTGTGTTGATTTGACTGTTTAGGAAGTATTTAGATTAGATTAGATTACATTACAGTGTGGAAACAGGCCCTTCGGCCCAACAAGTCCATACCGACCCGCCGAAGCGCAACCCACCCATACCCCTACATTTACCCCTTACCTAACACTACGGGCAATTTAGCATGGCCAATTCACCTGACCTGCACATTTTTGGACTGTGGGAGGAAACCGGAGCACCTGGAGGAAACCCACGCAGACACGGGGAGAACGTGCAAACTCCACACAGTCGCCTGAGGCGGGAATTGAACCCAGGTCTCTGGCGCTGTGAGGCAACAGTGCTAACCACTGTGCCACCGTGCCGCCCACAATTGGAAGGATTGCTTTATGAACAGTTGATTGACTAGATCTAGCTTAGCCAGAAGCAAGAAAAACTAGATTTACATTTAGAATATTATGTACATAGATCCCTGAAAGTTGCCACTCGGGTTGATAGTGCTGTTAAGAAGGCATATAGTGTATTAGGTTTTATTGGTAGAGGGATTGAGTTCCGGAGCCCTGATGTCATGCTGCAACTGTATAAAAATGCTAGTGCAGCCTCACTTGGAATACTGTGTGCAATTCTGGTCACCCCATTACAGGAGGGATATGGAAGCATTGGAAAAGATGCAGACGAGATTTACCAGGATGTTGTAGAGGGGTGATTTACCAGGATGGTGTAGAGGGGTGGTCTTATGAGGAAAGGCTGAGAGACTTGTGTCTGTTCTCATTGGTGAGAAGAAGGCTAAGAGGGGCTTTAATAGAGCCATACATGATGATCAGAGATATAGATAGGGTGGAGAGTGAGAGTCATTTTCCTAGGATGATGACATTGGCTTGTATGAGAGGGCATAGCTGCATATTGAGGGGTGATAGATTTAAGACAAATGTTAGAGGCAGGTTCTTTACTCAGAGAGTGGTAAGGGCATGGAATGCTCTGTCTGCTAATGTAGTTAACTCATCTACATTAAGGGCACTTAAACAGTCCATGGATAAGCATATGGATGATGATGATGGGATGGTATAGAGGGGTGGTCTTAGATTAGTTCACAGGTCGGCACAACATTGAGGGCCGAAGGGCCTGTTCTGCCCTGTATTGTTCTATGTTCTAAGAGCTGATTAATGAGGAGGCACCAGCAGAAAATGGAATGCTGACTTTGTAACAGTTCATAATACTTTCTGCAGCCATTAGAACAACTGCTCATTTTTTGGCAAAGTGTATGCAAATGAGGAGGTTATGTCATGGTACTGCCACACAGCTATTTTCTGTCATTTTACCTCATTCACACCTTTTCTGCTGCCTTTATACCATATGTTGAATGCCTCCTCTTGCCTTCTCAGCCAACACACAGTTTCCTACAATGAGCTACCTTTTTTGGAAGAGGGGGAAAAGTAATGGAAAATTACCAAGCCAGAGATTGATTATTTGATTGATTTATTGTTGTCGCATGTCCCAAGGTACAGTGAAAAGTGTTGTTTTCAATGCTATACAGGGAGTTCGCACCATACAAAGTGCATCAGGGTAGCAGAACTGAGTGCAGAGAGAGAGAGAGAGAGAGATCAGAATTAACATTGGAGAGGTCTGTTCAAAAGTCTGCTAACAGTGGGGATGAATCTATTCGTATGTGTATTCAAACTTTTATATCTTCTGTCTTACTAAAGAGGATGGAAGACAGCATAACCAGGGACAGAGGGGACTTTGATTACATTGATGACTTTCCTGAGGTAGTGAGAAATGTAGACACAGTCAGTGGATGGAACGCTGGGTTCTGTGATGGACTGGATTGCATTCACGATTCTCCGTACTTCCTTGCGGTCTTGGGAACAGCAGTTGCTATACCTTGCTGTGATGCATCCAGATAGGACGCTTTCCATGGTGCATCTATAAAAATTGGTAAGAGTCCTTGTGGACGTGCCAAATTTCCTTAGCCTTCTGAAGAAGTAGAGATGTTGTTGTGCTTTCTTGACTGGTGCATCAACCAAGACATGGATGGACCAAGACATATTGTTGGTGATCGCCGCTCCCAGGGGCTTGATGCTCTTGACCCTCTCCATCTCAGTACCATTGATGCAGACAGGGACGACCCCTCCACTCCACTTCCTGAAATCAATGACCAGCTCCTGCATTTTGCTGACGTTGATGAGAGATTGTCTTTTACATCAGGATGTCAAGTACTCACTCTCTTTCCTGTCGTCTGTCTCACTGTTGTTTGAGATCCAATGGTTGTGTAGTCAGCAAACTTGTAAATGGAGTTAGGGTGGGATTTGACCACATAGTCATGAGTGTGTAAGGATGTTTCTACACTTATACAGTGTGTAAGTGATGCTTTTCCAGAGGTACATGGCAACCACAGGCTGGTATGTTCATATCAGTGTCTACAGGGGCAAATGTTTCTGCATCTGACTAAGAAGTAGTGCTTGCAGTAGCTTCCTTTTCCAAAGAAAGTATAAACAGAATTATGTCACATGTTGCAAGCTGACACAGTCAACTCCAACACAGGCACTGCTCTGTCAGTGACTCTAAAAATTACATTTGGCCTCAACATTTATATCAAGGATCAATCTAGCCTGCTGGTTTGTTCATTGGTAACATTAACAATGTGGTTCTGTCTAAAAACATCAACTGAATCACTAACCCATTATATTGAAGTAGCAACAATTTTATGAGTATCACCTTGGACAAGCTGTCACACACTAACATTTTATTTTCAGGAATGCTTTAAATGCTTAACTGATTGATGATTATACATGCAACATGAAAGGAATCCATTGTCCCAATGTGCACCATATTTACAAGAAACAGAACACCAAATATTCAAGCAAACTCTTACCTCCTTTGTTATGTTGCTATGTTTTGAGCAACTCACTATTCAAGAACCATTTAACCCAACAAGATAGGTTTCAAAATGATTCCTGGGAGAAAAGTGCAATGTTCTACAACTCCTGTGTACTTTCCCAGGACTCACGTGAAACACTGTTACAAAATGAGCAGAGTCACTATTAAGCACATTATCTACGTAATGAAGCCAGACTTCAGGCGTGTAGCTTGACAACAGCATTTTCTGCATTTTTATCAGATCAGAGATCTTAAGGATAGCTGTGGTGTTCTGACTACTGTACAATTCTGACTGAAAAAGATAGCTCCATGGAGGACTTGAAGAGTCATCTTGAAGGAGCAGCAGAGGAATTAACCAAAGGATCAACATGCTGAACGGGAGATCAACCTGTTGTTGACTGCAAGAGTCATCATGAAACACGTAAATCAGAAACCTTCAGGTTTGTTTATTTGTCACATTGGAGTTGATAGTCACTCTCAATAGCTTCTCTTTCCATTTTTTTCACTAGTACTTTTGGATTCCACAGAGACCTTCACTTGGCTCCCTACTATTTCTCATCCGCAAGCTGCCTCTCATTGACATTATCGAGAACAATAACCTTAGATTCCAAATATACACTGATAACACTCAGATATATCTCATCACCAGCCCCTTTGATCTCTCCGTTCTCTCAGATTTGACACAATGCTGGCCTGGCATCTGGCAGTGGATGAACAAAGAATTTCCCCAACTAAATATTAGGAAGAAAAAGCCAGCATTTGCCATCCCTAAAGATCTTCTGGCAGAATGCCTTCATAAACCATTTCAGAGGGCAATTAATAGTCAACTACATAGCTGTGGGCCTGCAGTAGGCCAGGTAAGGATTGGAGAATGCCTTCCCGACAGGCCATTAGCGAACCAATTGTTTTCATGGTTACCATCACTGAAACTAGCATTCCATTCCAGATTAATTCATTGAACTTAAATTTCATCAGTTGCCACAGGGAATAAGACTCCATGTCCCCATACGTTGAAAGTATTATATGAACATTGGACTATTAAACTATATCTGATCACAAAAATAATGTCAAATTTTTCTCAGTACAGGCTGACGTATCCTCCTATAATCCTCCTAATAAGAGGAAATATCAAAACTTCACACAAAAAAGAACAATATTGATTATGTCTTACTGCGTGTATATGTGAGAGTTTGAATATGTGTATTTGTAACTGTATGTGTCTATATGTTAGTACGCATATCTGAGAGTATCGGAGTTTGTACAAAACTGAGTAAGTGTGCATGCTTAGCCATCTTAACACCCCACTGTCCTCCAAATCAAGTGTGTGGTCTATAAACCCTTAAATCTAGTTTCTTCAAATGGATGTGGCTCTTGTAAAGCAGTAGCTAAGTCTTGTGTTGGATCTACTGCAGATTCTTAGCTGTGGAACTCTTGTTTGGTTGGCCTGGCATTGTATCCTTTCAGTCACAATACACAAGCATTGTACATTTGGCACAACAGGTCAAATATGCTGGCATTCTGAAAGATGGTAGCATCATGTATGTGCCCGTTCCTGCCATGTTAATATAGCTAGTTATTGGATGTATATGGGCCTTGAACAGCAGGGAAACAGGTTTAATAGTGCAAACAAGATTAGTGTAGCCCTGTGGGGCTCCAGTCTCCAATCCAACCCCAGACTTTTGGAGACAGAGAAAAAACAGCCCTTTTCAATCTGGCACCACATGTCCCTATGGTAGCAATCTGAGCATCTCAAGAGAAACTACAGACTGCCCTAGGGCTTTTGTCATGAATCTGCTGGCTTTTTAAATACACTGAAGCTTTCATGCACTCCACAGACTGAAGCTCCAATTCCAGTCTGGTGCTACATAAGTACTCAGGTATTTAGGGCTTATTGAGATATTGCCTGTCACATTTCACTCTCTCTCATTATGGCCTTGATAAAGAAAATGAAGTACTTAAATCCTTTAGATATCATGATAGACAAAACAATCAAAGTTTTGGCATTAAGCCCATAATGGGTACAATTTACAATAGACAGCTGTGATCCTAACCTCCATAACATAATCTGGTGGCATGACTACTGGACAAATGTTGAGGAGCCTCAATAGAATGAAGTTCCTCATTGCTGCCAGACTTCCTGACTACACTAGAGTCATTTAGCTGCTCCATAACAGAGTCTGCTCCCAAGAACTGCTAGTCACTTAAAGGTCGGCAGCTTTCTGCTACTGGCAGTGCCATTGGGGGCAGCGACTATGGCCAATTTGGCATAGTGACTCACGCAGAGGATCTCCAATGGATCCTCTAGGGTTGGATAAATACCTTTGGAATTGAAGGATAGAGTTACCCATCATGGAATTCCTAGTCTCTGACCTGCTCTTATGCATTATTTACATGACTGACCTAGCTCATCATCTGGTCAATGGTACCATTCACGATATTAATGATGAACGATTCAGCATTGGTAATGCTATTTAATGTAAAGGGGAGATAGCTTGTTAGATACACTTCTGCTGGAGATGGTCATGGCCTGGTACTTATGCCATGTGAATGCTACTTTCCATTCATTGGCTCAAGCCTGAATATTGGCCACATCTTGCCAGATTTCAGAACAGAATGCTTTAGTATCTAAGGAGTCATGAATGACATTGAATATGTCCAATCATCAGTGAGAATCCCCACTTCTGACCTTATGATGAAGGGAAGGATCATTGATGAAGCAGCTAAAGATGTGTTGGCCTAAGATTCTCTCTCAGGAACTCTTGCAGCATTTGATTTTCTATATTCTACCATGGGATGTAGGTGACACTGCTAAGGTCAGCATTTGTTTCCCATTCCTAATTCCCACTGAACTGAATGCCTTGCTTCACAATTTCAGAAGGCAATTAACAGTCAACCACATTGTGAACCTAGAGTCAAATACATTCCAGAGCAGGTATGGATGACATATTTCCTTCCCTTAAAGGATGTAAGTCAACTAGAATCATAGAATCCCTACAGTACAAACAGAGGCCATTCGGCCCATCGAATCTACATGGACACATCAAAGAGCATCCCTCTCAGACTACCCCCCCCACCCAATCTTCACAGCCTCACATTTACCATGGCTAATCCACCTAGACAACACATTGCTGGTTACTACTGGATAATCAATATAACCTGCACTTGTTTGGATGGGTTTTTGAAAACAATCACTGGTAGCTTCATGGCATCAGCACTTCATATTCCTGATATGTGAATTAATATTAAATTCCACCAGTTGGAATGATGAGTCTTGAACCCAGATATTCGGAGACCTGAAGGTCAGCACTAGTGACAGCTTCCTCACACTTTAACATATGCAAAGCTCCAATACTTGTTTTAAGTCACTGTCTCAGATCCCAGGTACACTTGGACATTGGAAAAAGCTCAGTTAAATTGATCTTATTCAATATAATATTCATCATTATCATAGCTACCTCATCAAGCTAATGTAAACAGAATTTGCTCTGAAAATTTCATTTTCCTGAAAATATAATATCCAATAAGGTAAGTCTATACTATTGCTACCTGAAGACCAGTTCCAAGTTAAAGACTGACTCCTAAAAGTATTCCACTTACAAAGAGCTAAAACCAAAAAAAAAGGATTTTTCAACATTATATAGTTTGATACATATTGCTGTTCACCTTATTGTAAGTGTATATTCAGCCAGGATCTTCGATATCAGATTTTACCTGTGCTAAATCAAAACAGCTTGCTAAATTGCTAATATGCCTCAAGAAAACTACCAAATAAATCATCAAATTGAAATGAAGTAGTATAATGTGTCAAATGAGCTTGCATAAAAGCTCTTTCTACACAGCTTGAGACCTGTAAATTGAGGCCATTAAGAACATTCCCGTTCTTCAACTGTATGTGTTTATACAAAAGAAATATGTGCAAAACCATTTTTCATTATCAATGAAGCAATACACGTGCCACCAAAATGCTTTGTATGCATGAGGACAAAGAGAGTGGCATTTCAAAACCTGAATTGCTATACAAATTGCATTCAGCCTGTGCAGGAAAAATCTTCCCAATCCATTCAGCTCTTGAAAATAACCGCAAGTACCCAGTTACTGCAAGTGAAACATGACATTCTTTCACTGCAGTTAACATACCCGCTGGTAAACATAAAATTAACAGTAACTGACATCATAGAATCATAAACTCATACAGCACCAATTTGGCCCTCTAGCCCAATAAGTCTGTAATACCACTGACTACAGTAATCCCACCTTCACTCATTTAGCCCACATCTAGGATTATCATGACTTCCTGACTTTTTAAAAACTTATATTAGCTTATTTCACTTTATTAAGTCTTATTTTTAGTTGCATTTTATTGTGAAATTTCAGCAAAAGGTTCATGATGCCAGTCTGGTCTTAGCTGTTCCATTGAGTTATTGTGGACTCTGTAGTCAGAGGAAAGCTCAGCAGTGTAGGAAGGAATAAAGTATCCTTCTCTGTTTCGCCAGGGTGCTGCCACCATCTTCTCTCTGCAACCTTCCACTCAATCTCTTGCTGTTACTGCATGCATCTTCCACCAAGACTCATGGTCTTGACTGACACTGTTACATGTAACATTTTCCCTCATTTATTCTTACCCCACCTCAACTCTCCACATTTCTAATCCTGCATGGTCTCTGTATTGCTTACTCATTCACTCATCTCTGCAGATTTCCCCTGACCCTACAGCATTATTAGCCGTGCTACCCATTTTGGTCTCATTCAATCCCTCCCATTGTCTCATTCTAGGATAGAAACAGCACATAATAAGGTGAAGAGAGCCAAGGTGGGTGTTGGGTAGCCATAACTGGCCTCCATGCTTTATAGAAAAGCAAGGGTCCTGACCATAGCTAGCAAGGGCTGGCATCACTGGTGGAGATACTGAAACCTGGTGAAGGGCTTATGCCCGAAACGTCAACTTTCCTGCTCCTCGGATGCTGTCTGATCGGCTGTGCTTTTCCAGTGCCACACTTTTTGACTCTGATCTCCAGCATCTGCAGTCCTCACTTACCCCTTGTCCACTGTTGTACTATTCTTCTATACCCCGACTGTAAATGTATTCTTATTCTGTCCAATCTTCTCAGTGCATTCTGTTTTTTTCTCTTCTACGGACACCAGTGTGGTCTCAGCAGCCAAACAACCAGTAAAATACATCTTTTCCTCTATCTCTGAGGAGGAAAACATAGATACTTCAGAGGATGCACTGGCTGAACCCTCCACCAGCTCAGATACCTCGGTACAAGCTTAGAGTTGAGAAAAACAGTTGGTGAGCAGATCACAGTCACATCTCTGCAGCTGGATGAGGAAGAAATGTCCATTTCACTGGAGCCCATAGGGCTACCAGAGACCAGGCACTCATTCAACTCAATGCCAGGGAAGGCCCAATGGTGTCAGCAATGAAGAAGCTCACCTGAATGCACAAACAGACGTGGGGACTGCAGCAAGCTTGTTGGAAACACTGAGCAAAGAAAGATGAAGGAGGGCAGGGGGCAGTATTCCAAGGGGGTAAAGTGCTCAGCAAGTAGGGTGTCAGCTGGACAGGCTGTCATGGGTGGGGGCAGTGCCAAAGTACTATGGTACCAGGGTACAACGAGGTAAATGGATGGAGTATTTAGGTTAGGTCAGGGTATGTGGGAGAAATCACACCCAGTGGAGAATTGTGAGGATAGGTCTTGGGTCACAAGGGTTTAGTCCATAAGCAGGGTAGTGGTGGTGGTGGTGGTGGTGGAGGGGGGCGGCACCAAGGTAGAGGGGGCAAAGTTTCTTATCAGGTTGGGTCTGCCAAGTGGGATTCAGCTCAGGTTGAATTTTTGTTCAGTGAAACTCATGTTTTCACAATCTTAAATGCTAATTTAAAAAAAACATTGCGAGAAACAAATCCTGCCCTTAGCAAAGCCAAGTCTTCAGGATGATTTCTGAATTCCCACTAGTGCTCTTTACAGCCCTCTGAACAATTTCCAAGAGTTAAATTGAAGATCTTGGACAAAAAGATGTTATTCACAGGTTTTGAATCTATGAACTTATAAAAAAAAAATCAGGATATCTATTATACCTCAACCTCACAAGAACACAGTACAGTAAATTTCAGTTTCAATAAGTTTGATGTAGGGGTTACTTAGAGCTGGAGGACTTACTCTGATTTATCACACATAGTCTTTTGTGATAAAGTCATTTCAGCTGTAGATCCTAATTTACAACAATGCCTACACTGCCAATGAAGTATTTCATTGGTTGTACTGCACTGGTGGTCATGAAAACATTACATTACCATGAGGTTTTCTGTTGTATTCATCAATTTTTACTGCATTATTTTATTTGAAAATATCCAAGACCTTTTTGAAAAGCAGAATTGCAGTAAAAAAAAAGTGCTGCTCAATTGGTTCATGGAGAACCTTGAACTTGAGTGGAAATTTTAGGTGGAGTGGTGAGTGAATCCAAATGGACACAGTATACTTAGGAATCACCGGCTGCTCAAGTGAAATCAAGTGAC
Source organism: Chiloscyllium plagiosum (assembly GCF_004010195.1). Lineage (NCBI taxonomy): Eukaryota > Metazoa > Chordata > Chondrichthyes > Orectolobiformes > Hemiscylliidae > Chiloscyllium > Chiloscyllium plagiosum. Next base: position 130,319,101 of record NC_057710.1, read on the forward strand.
ACTAACCATTGTTTATAATGGTGACTAGCATTTTCTAATCTTAAACTGATCACTGTTGCAGTGGCTATTAGAGCTGAATGATTGCTCTGAAAATAGTTGCACATGAAAGGTGTCAATGAAATAAATGGGAACCCAACAGGGATGTTCACATTTCACAGATAAATAGTTAATACGTTGAATATCAGTGTACACGTACTCAAATGATTTTCAATAAAATTTTCAGTCCTGCTAAAACAAAACTACAGAGGAGAGAGCCTTGGATGTATGAAGAAAATTATCTAGCAACCCACATTGGAGTAATTCTCCAAGGGATACATCTAAACAAATTGCTGGTTTCATCCCTGATTTTCTGTCCATTAGGTGTTAGACTATTGGTTCAAGATCAGTCCAGCTAATAGCAGCTCTCTTGATCAGCACCTCATCCACCACTTAAACATTCTCTCCACCACTGGTGTAGTGTGGCAATGGAATGCATCATATTCAATTGCATTGATACCACTCAGCACATGATCATTAGCACTTTCTAAACCAATGACCTCTACTACCCTAAAGAATAAGAGTAACAGGTTCATGGACCTGCAAAGTTCCACTCTGAACAATGCACCATCCGCACTTGGAACTACATCGCCATTTCTTCTGTGTCACACATCCCGGAACTCACTCGTATCAGAATTGTGGGAAAATCTGCACTAAAGAGATGACAGCAATTCAAGTACGCAGCTCAGTTAGAAATGGGCTCAAGAACAATTAGAAATGGGCACTAAATGTTGCTCTTTCCAACGATGCTCACATTCCATGAAAGATTAAAAAAACTTTTCCATCTACTTGTGTAGCCAGTGTGACCTGAATGATACTTATAGTTTCCAATAGGCAATTAAACTCAGCTTCTATTGTGATCATTAGACATCATATCCAACTTTAATGCATTCTGTGTTGCAACTCACCTGCCTTTTTTTTACACCAACAAATAACAAAGTACCTTACATGCATTTATATCGCATCTTCAATGTAATAAAACACTGCAGGGCTCTTCATGTGAATATTAAAAAGGAAATTATGACTCTAAGCAGCATAAGGAGCTATTTTTTATTGAACTGCAATGATGGGTTGGGAGTCAGGGTGTAATAACAGGGACTGAAAACAATGCCTCAGACTTCCCAGTATTTAACAGAAGCAAATTTCTGCTCATCCTTTACTTGATACTGGATAAGCACTGCAGAGTAAATTCACTGCAATACACAACTCAAGAGTGGTAGTGGTGAATTAGAAATGGGTGTTATCAGCATAGATGTAAAACTTAAGACCATTCTTTCTCCTGATGTCACTGAGGGTGCAGCATGTGAATAATAAATCAGATGGGCTAAGAATAGATCCTTGGGAACAGCAGCAGTAATGTTCTGGGTGTAGGAAGCAAGTCCATTGCAAATTATACTTTGGCAGCAATTAGAGTGACAAGAAGGATGTTGTGTAACTTGAAAGGATCTACAAGTTAAAAAAGATTTACAAGGATGTTGCCAGGGTTGGAGGATTTGAGCTATAGGAAGAGGTTGAATAGACTGGGGCTGTTTTTCTTGGAGCGTTGGAGGCTGAGAGGTGACCTTATTGAGGTTTATAAAATCATGAGAGGCATGGATAGGATAAATAGACAAAGTCTTTTCACTGGGGTGGGGAGTCCAGAACCAGAGGGCATAGGTTTAGAGTGAGAGGGGAAAGTTATAAAAGGGACTTAAGAGACAACTTTTTCACATAGAGGGTGGTGTGTGTATGGAATGAGCTGCCACAGGAATTGGTGGAGGTTGGTACAATTGCAACATTTAAAAGACATTTGGAGGGGTTCATGAATAGGAAGGGTTTAGTGGGATATGGGAAAATCTGGCAAATGGGACTACATTAGGTTAGGATATCTGGTCAGCATGGACAAGTTGGACCAAAGGGCCTGCTTTCATGCTGTACATCTCTATGACTCTCTGACTCTAATAGGACCAAGGGAGTGCAGCATTACCTGGATGGTGGAAGGTGGAGAGGATGTGGTGGAGCATAATCTGGTTAAGCAGGTCAAAAGCTGCAGGCAGGTACAGAAGGATGAAGGAATATTTTATTTTTATCATAATCATATCATCACAATAAATGTGACTATGATAAGGGTTATTTGCAGCTCTGCTGGGGGGGGGGGGGGGTTAAATTCAATTAGAGGGTTTCAAATATATAGTTATTTGTAAGATGGGCACAGATTTGGAATACAACACCATGGTTAAGCATTTTGGAAAGTTAGGCGAGGCTGTTGATGAGGAGGTGGTAGGATTTGTTTTGAAGAGAACGGCAATAACAGCAGCTTTAAAGGAGAGAGGAGGAACACATATACAAAGGGATCCATTAAAAAGAAGCTGAGGAGAGACGATTGTTTGGTCCACAGTTCAGTGGAAACTGGATTGATGAAACAGGGTGTATGCCATTCACAAAATAAACCCAGAGACATCATGGTGGGGAAAGGAGTGCAATACACCAATTCCGCCTACTGCATGGGGCAACTTTGGCGGAAGTTTGAGATGGTGGGAAGGACAGGACAAATGGCTGATCAGATGGTCTTGATTTTGGTAACAAAGATATCCTTATTCTTAATCTTCAAGATAAGGATTAAAGGGATAGGGAAGAAGGTATGAGAAGATAGTTTGTAGTAGAGATTTAAATTAAAATGCCTACAATTAAAATTTGAACAAGCTGTCATGTATGTTGTAGTTTCTTCATCTTCCAGAACTCAATACAAGAACACATATGTTGTATAAAATAATGGCTCAGGAAAGATTAATATTCATGTTATATTGGCTCCACCCATTCTACTGATGTCATACACAATGTGGGTGGAGACAAGTAGTATGACTGTGCGTTTTGGTAGGCGCAGATGTATCCACACCATCTCCCTGAGGTCTTAGGCTGGATGAAATGTTACTGAGCAATTGCTCGCAGGCACTAAACCTTCTTGTTATCTATGAACAGTGCCTTTTCTGTACAATGGTATATACCTTTACTACCAAGCAATAAACAGGCCCAAGGCAGAGCAAACAAGAGGAGGATTGTGGTAATGAATGACCCTTACCCAGTACCACATGGTGGTCAAAGTAAAAAACATGCCATAAGGTGCCAGGAGTGGTCATCTTAGAAAATATCACAATGCAGTGCTACACAATTAATGCAGTCAGAACATTTTATCCCACTTAATGACTTGTACAATGTTAGTTTAACCATCTCTTAATAGTTCGACAGATTTTCTCCAAGCAAGGTTACGTGTACAATTTTGCTAGTTGGTTGGAACTTTTTCCTAGTTGTTTTAAAGCAGAAGGTATTTATGGTTTGTTACTTTTGTTAAAGTGCAACACACCTTAGATATAGTTTTTTTTAAGGTATGTTTTTTCCTCATTAACTGCAGAAATACTTCAATGTTGCTTAACACTGATAACTATGAACATTTGATTGTGGTCATTTAATGCAGCAACATGCTCATTGTGCCATATTAACTCTATTTATGTGCTGTGTTCTGCAATGTTAGTTGCTAATTAGGTTGCAGTGCAGGTACCTATAAGGTCTAAATCTTTCCAACTTTATTCAAATGAGTTCATTACTTGCTGGCACTGGGGAAAAAGAACATTATAAATTCCTTCTATTTAAAGGTCAGACTACCTCAAGGCTGAGAAATGGAGGGCTAACCAAACCGCAGGGAAATTAAGCTGCTCTGTCATTTGAGGGCAAGTGGTTCTGCTGTCAGTAGTGTCATCTGGAGTTATTCTTCCATCTAACTTTCTGTCTTGGGTTGTAAAGATGCTGAGAACTCCGCTGACAGCTACACTTATGTTATGGTAAGTAAGAGCAATATGAAAACACGTATGGTGGCATTTCTCAAGCAGCATGTAAATCCAGAGCCAAGCGCTTACGTTGATCAATACCCTTACCATGCATAGGTATTATGGGCCTGATTTGTTGCTAGGATTGGGAATGATTTGTAGGTGGTGTAGGGCAGATGTTAAATTAATGGAGCCAGCAAAAATAATCTCATATTTCTTGTGAGTGAAGTGATGCAAATGTAATCAATTCCATTGTGCATTACAGCGCAGTTGTGGCATAAGGGATGCTGCAGGAATGACTTCTAATGGTTTCCATGGCAATGAGCTTAACTGCCAGTTCAGCATTGCTACCAGCATAACATGTGGATATTTTAAGGCTACATCCACTGAAAGATGGGATTGAGTAAGTACCAGACTCTAGATTTAGTTAATCCATTAATGGCATAAAATAATATTTTACTAAAATGAAGCCAACAGACGTGGCCATATCTCATAAGGACACTTTTGCATTTCAAGACACTGAGAATTGATTCATTCAATTTTACTTGTTGTGCACCCCATTGGTACTTTAAAATGCATGTGCATATATATTTATGTCCAAAATTATCTTTGTTTATTCATAAGTAAAGTTCATATGAGCAAGTGGGAAATAATATCTAAACAATGAAGTCTGCAAATATCATTGCAAAATGACTAATTGCACACAGTAACAAATAAAACATGTTTTAGCCATTTCAGCTGAATTCCCGATGGAGGCTAGTTTGTAATAGAAAGCTAAGCTGAATTAAAGGTGACACTTCATTTGGTCACTTTACTCTGGAATACACAATAATAATGTCAAGGATGTAAATGCTACTTGGTGCAGTAATTTGTGCCCCATTATAGTTGGGACAGAATAAGATTGTCAAGCTAATACAAAAGGAAACAGGAACATCAATGCACAATGTGTCTTATCTGGAGGTGTCATCTGGGGCATTGTGAAGAATATTTTTTTCTTAAGTGTGTCCCACCAATTACTGGAACAGAACAAGTGTAGACTGCAACACAGGATGGATGGGGTGCCGTGTCTGCAGCATTATTAATGTCAGTACATTAATGTCATTGCTGACAACATGCACTCAGTCGATTCCATACTGTATTTTGTAGAAGCATGCTGGCAAGACCAATCCAGTAATGAGTTCCTCTATGATTTACTTCCTTCCCAACACGTCCAGCAAGCTGGTGAGTACCTTTCTATTTACTATGTCTCTCAAACTTGCTGGATGAAACTGAATCAAGTTCAGACATTACAGTCACGGTTTGGGTGATAAGCTGAAATACACGGAACAAGGGTATTGTTATTAACTTCAGAGCTGATATACTTATCTATTCAACATAAAAGAGTACCACACTAAGCACGGATAATTTAGTTTGTTTGCATTCGCACAAATGTCTTCCTAAAATTAATCCTAGAACTGGACTATTTTAACACTAGAATCTAGCAGATTCAAATACTCATGTTTCATTTCTAACTTAAGATGTGTTAAGTAGAAAGGAAACAACAAGTGTGTAAGTTTATTTATGCTTGGTTCCCAGCATGATTCAGTAATTACACCCACTACAAAAATGCCATTAAGTTTTTGGAGAGAACCAGCAAAAGAAGGAAAATGCAGCTGACTACGAAATGCTACAGAAAGAAATTCAGCTGTTTCAGTTCAGCCAGCAACATCAGCAATTTTTACATTGTTAGACATATTTCAGGAGTTTGAAGACAAGAGGCAGTGAAGGGCCAATGTTCTTAATGGCTATAGGAAAAGACTTTATTCAATCAAGTAGCATTCACAGAAATCACCATCACGTCAATGTTAGGGTATATTTTGACCTTCAAAGCCTCGAAAATTCCTCCAAAAATGGGAGTCTACTTATTCGGCAAGTATAATTCGGCAAGTGAACCTTCAGCATAAATGTGAATGCTAAGCAACTTTGTTTTTCAACACACTGAATATGCTTTGTATAGAACAAAGAACAAAAAATAAATTACAGCATAGGAACAGGCCCTTCGGCCTGCCAAGCCTGCACCAATCCAGATCCTCTATCTAAACCGGTCACCTACTTTCTAAGGGTCTGTATCCCTCTGCTCCCTGCCCATTCATGTACCTACCTGGATACATCTTAAGTGACACGATCATGTCTGCCTCTATCACCTCCGCTGGCAATGCATTCCAGGCAGCCACCACCCTTGCGTAAAGAGTGTTCCATGCATATCTTCCTTAAACTTTTCCCCTCTCACCTTGAGCTCATGACCCCAGGTAATTGAGTCCCCCACTTTGGGAAAAACCTTCTTGCTATCCAACCTGTCTATACCTCTCATGATTTTATACACCTCAGTCAGGTCCCCCTCAACCTCCATCTTTCTAATGGAAACAAACTTAATCTACTCAACCTGTCCTCATAGCTAGTGCCCTTCATACCAGGCAACAGCCTGGTGAATCTCCTCTGCACCCTCTCCAAAGCATCCCCATCCTTTTGGTGATGTGGCAACCAGAACTATACACATTATTCCAAATGTGGCCAAACCAAAGTCCGATCCACTGTAACATGATCTGCCAACTATTTTACTCAATACCCCGTCCGCTGAAGGACAGCATGCCGTATGCCTTCTTGACCACTCTATTTACCTGTGTTGCCACCTTCAGGGTATGATGGAGCTGAACACCCAGACCTCTCTGTACATCAATTTTAGATTACTTAGATTTAGATTACTTACAGTGTGGAAACAGGCCCTTCGGCCCAACAAGTCCACACCGACCTGCCGAAGCGCAACCCACCCAGACCCATTCCCCCACATTTACCCCTGCACCTAACATTACGGGCAATTTAGCATGGCCAATTCACCTAATCTGCACATCTTTGGACTGTGGGAGGAAACTGGAGCACCCAGAGAAAACCCACGCAGACACGGGGAGAATGTGCAAACTCCACACAGTCAGTCGCCTGAGGCGGGAATTGAATTCGAGTCTCTGGCGCTGTGAGGCAGCTGTGGTAACCACTGTGCCACTGTGCTACCCACAGGCTTTGCCACAGGGCTTTTCCATTTACCCTACAGTTCACTCTTGAATTGGATCTTCCAAAATGCATCTACTCGCATTTGCACGGATTGAACTCCATCTGCCATTTCTCTGCCAACTCTTTAATCTGTCTAATATTCTGCTGCATTCTCTGACAGTCCCTTCACTGTCTGCTATTCCACCAATCTTAGTGTCATCAGCAAACTTGCTAATCAGACCACCTATACCTTCCTCCAGTTCATTTATGTATATCTCAGCATGGTTCCCTGTGGGACACCACTGATCGTAGTTCTCCATTTTGATAAACTCCCTTCCACTACTAATCTCTGTCTTCTACTGCCCAGCCAATTCTCTATCCAACTAGCTAGTGCACCCTAGACCCCATGGACTTCGCTTTCTCCATCAGTCTACCATGGGGAGGTATAGTTGAATCTTAAACTCCCATTCAATCTCACAACGCATTCTATATCACCTGCTTGTGTACAACTGTAAGCTAAAAGAAAACATCCATTTGTGAAGTAAGTGGTTGAGGCTGAATAATTAATAAAAGCATTGCACGTCAAAGCAGTCATTATACAATACATATATGCAAAAGATGTGATTTTCATGGATCATTTTATAGTTTGGGTCAACTTATATGTTGGGATCAATGGTAATAGCAAGAGTTTTGGTATTCATCTGTGGGATGTGGGTATTACTGACTGGCCAGCATTTATTGTCTGTCCCTCAGTGCCTTTGAGGTGGTGATGGTGGAAGTTCTGCATTTACTTTGTGTGGGTTTCATTTGGTAGTTTCTTTTTTACTTTGCACTTGGCTCTCACCTCTGATAAATGAATCCAATGGCACAGTAAGAGTTCTTCTCAAATATTTAAAACTTATTTGGAAGGAGGTAGGACTTCAATGCATTGTTCAACATTTGGATGCAGAGACATCACTTAAAATGATCAATCATACCCAGGCCAACTCATTGAATTAGCTATCCAATTTATCTCACTTTTTACAGTTCTGCAAATTTCTTCAAATTATCAACAGGAATGAGAATCAGGGAGATATATAATGGTCAGACTGATATCCAACAATTTTACCTCTACTTCTATTTATCTCTCCCTTTTGGGATTTTTTTGAAGATTAGACAATCACAAAACTGAACGGAATGGAAGTCAGTCTTAAATCCTTGAGTTTTGAGGAATGGTCACTGGACCTGAAATGTTAACCCTGTCCAGATGGCTTTCTGAAGCTCCTCTGCTCCTTCTGTTTCCTTCTCTTTTTACCTTTTCTTGCCCTTTTAGTCTCTCAGTCATGTGAGGGCCCCAGCCTAGTCTCTCAGTGGTTTGAGGGCCACAGCCTGGTCTCTCGGTGGTGTGAGGGCACCAGCCTAGTCTCTCAATGGTTTGAGGGCCACAGCCTGGTCTCTCAATGGTTTGAGGGCCACAGCCTGGTCTCTCGGTGGTGTGAGGGCTCCAGCCTAGTCTCTCAGTGGTTTGAGGGCCACAGCCTGGTCTCTCGATGGTGTGAGGGTCCCAGCCTGGTCTCTCGGTGGTGTGAGGGCCACAGCCTGGTCTCTCGGTGGTGTGAGGGTCCGGGCCTGGTCTCTCGGTGGCGTGAGGGTCCGGGCCTGGTCTCTCGATGGTATGTTGATCGGTCTCTTGGCAGCTCACGGCAGTGTCTTGGCTCGGTGTGCAAGTGGATCCTGCCCGGACATGTTCTCGAGGCACCAGTGAAGATCGGAGAAGTGAGGAGAAAGTGAGGACTGCAGATGCTGGAGATCAGAGCTGAAAATGAGTTGCTGGAAAAGCGCAGATCAGGCAACATCCAAGGAGCAGGAGAATCGACGTTTCGGGCATGAGTCCTGAAGGAGGGCTCATGCCCGAAACG
>NC_057710.1:130328098-130378884 GCF_004010195.1 Chiloscyllium plagiosum
TGCAGCAGTAACAACAGTATCTGCAGCAGTAACAACAGTATGTGCAGCAGTAACAACAGTATCTGCAGCAGTAACAACAGTACGTGTAGCAGTAACAACAGTACGTGTAGCAGTAACAACAGTATGTGTAGCAGTAACAACAGTATCTGCAGCAGCGTTGAGAACAGACAGCAGAGCGAGATAAGCGGAGCACTCAAAGACTGTTTGAGCTATTAATTTATTCCTTTATTTTCCTAGTTTAAACTATGAAAGACTTTCATGTAAACCATTACTTATTTCTTTATTTTTCTACCATTTTATGAAGTAATGGTTAATGTTTTAACTCTCATTTAATTCTTACTACTTTGTACCTACACTTTTTATTTGTATCGAGGAACTTTGGAACCTAAGAGAGTACCTATATGGTGACGTCATATACACTTTTCACTATACTCCTGTACTTGAGTACACATGACAATAAAATTTAAAATCTAAAATCTACTGAGCTTTTCCAGTAATTTCTGTTTATGTTTCAAATCTTTTAAGGTTTTGTTTACTGTGATTCAGCTCAACTGCACTCATGCTGGTCTTGAAATCTTTGTCTAATGACCCTCATTCTTAATCCAAAATCCTATTCAACAATAAAAGAGATGCTTGCTTCTCAAATATTTCAAATTATTTCTCATAATCGTGGTCCTGCAAGGAAATTATCATGCTGGGATCATCAAGAGATGCAGTAGTTGACCACAAGTCACTGACACAATGTACAATATGAGTATACGGGTGGCACGGTGGCACAGTGGTTAGCACTACTGCCTCACAGCGCCAGAGACGCGGGTTCAATTCCTGCCTCAGGCGACTAACTGTGTGGAGTTTGCACGTTTTCCCCGTGTCTGCGTGGGTTTCCTCCGGGTGCTCCAGTTTCCTCCCACAGTCCAAAGATGTGCAGGTCAGGTGAATTGGCCATGCTACATTGCCCGTAGTGTTAGGTAAGGGGTAAATGTAGGGGTATGGGTAGTGCGCTTCGGCGGGGCGGTGTGGACTTGTTGGGCCGAAGGGCCTGTGTCCACACTGTAAGTAATCTAATCTAGTAATCTAATCATACCCAGCATAACAGGGAACTATCTCCACAGGTCTTAATTGTCAGAGAACCAGATGTTGAGCTGTACCAACTGTTGCAGAGATATCTGAATCTACCTGCAGTAGAGGTTTAAAAATCTACATGAAAATTATCCCATGCAAAATGCTGTTCTGATGTTATAGACAGAAACAAAGAGCTTGCTGTCTCAAAACCATCCAATAAACCACCGTATGAACTTGGCAGCTATGAAACAAGACGCAATGTTTCATCGTGGTCCTGCAAGGAAATTATCATGCTGGGATCATCAAGAGATGCAGTAGTTGACCACAAGTCACTGACACAATGTACAATATGAAACAGCCTGATCAATTGCAGATTTATTATGCCTGCAACCAGGATTTTGTTTTCCTTAATTTTTGACTATCTCCTCTTAGTTCCCTTCCTGCTTTATTTTTAGTAAAGGTCACAAATTAATCTAAACTTTTCCAAAAATGTTTTTGGAATTTTGTCCTTCTGTGCTGACAGTTATTTTTTTTAAATTCACATATAAAATTAAATTTGGCTCATCTACTACTAATATATTCTTTACATTAACAGAATCATCCAGAGTTTACAGCACAGATGCAGGACATTAACTTAACTGTGCTAGTGCTGCTCCTCACAGGTCTCTTCAAATTCTGTTTCACCTAACTCTACCTGTATAACCTTTGGCTCCTTTCCCTCTCTTAAACTTTGTTAGCTCCCCTTAATTACTTCCCCAGTATTCATCTACATTCAACTAAATAAAGGAAGTTTCATTTTTCTAACAATTCCCAGGTACTGCCATATCAATGATAATGGTTTAATAATTGATCACTCGTCTGGAGCTGATTAGCTCAATGGATTAGTTTATTTAAAATAATAAAACACATAAGTAATGAAGTAAACCATTACAGCAAACTAATGAATTCCTGTCTGTGCAGTTTACAAACACAAAATAGATTATTGCAACTCTGCCTGGCTGTTAATCTAGTACACAACACAGAATCTTTAAAGATAAACGCTTAAAGAAAATGTACACATACAGCACTCCTTTCTAAAAGGAAGTTCAACTACTTACAACAACAAGTGAGTCTATGATTCTATATAACATACAGATAACTTGCTGATAAATTCAGATCTCATGGTAGTGACTTTTGAGGTGAGGTTGATTGCAGCAGTCAGTCATTCTTGTATATATTGTCAAGTTATTTTTTCTTTCATAGACTGCAGTTGCTGTCCTAGAATTTGTTTATCCTGATAGCCTACAGTTAGGTTTTGTTCCAGATTAACCATTGATGAATCTCATTCTTCAAACTGCTTCAAATGATCTTGGTATTTATTATTTTGCTCCTTAGTGGCTTCTTAATTCTACCAAAGCTTTAGCCTTCTGTTGATTCACTATGTTTTCTCCTGCACAAACTGCTTAGCATTTCTAATAATTTTTATACTTTTGTTTTCTTTGAAGTCTGGAACTCTTCCGTGTGCTGTTTTAGTGGCTTATTGGTTTCTTCTATGTTCTGCCTGAGTTCTTTCACTAGCAAATATTATTTCTGAAATAACTGTCTCATGAGAGAATCCCAGGTCTTTATTGTGTGTGCTGTGAATTTCTAGTTATTTTTACAGGTCTGTCATTTTCTCCAGCACTGCTTTAAGCTCAAGCTATTTTCCTGTAGCTGATCCTGCTGAGCCTGATCTGTTTTACTGCAAGTTGCTCCAGATACTCCTGGGATGACGCATTTTTTCATTGCTTTGATAATTCAAATCATTTTGTTCATCCTGCATTTTTTTCCCTCCATATCTTAATTCACCTTTGTGAACTGAACGGTGGTATCCCCGAACAATTTCATGATAATTGAGATGGTATTCTTGAACTTGGATGTCTCTAGAGCTAACTACTCAGCCTTTTCCTCTTGAACATTCTTCTCTCGACAACTGAGATTTTAGTCCCACTAATTCAAAAGGAAATGATGTGTTCAGTTCTTTCGTATTCAGTTCTCTTACTACTTGTAGAATAGTCTGCTGCAGCTTCTGTTGTATCTCTGATGTTTGAATGATTCCATGGATCGTGGTTAATATGAGGACACATTTTGGCATTCCTGCACTTTCTGGTCCATAAATGTCCACAATTAGAACATCAGTGATGTTCAGTCAATTTGATATATTTGAACTTCAGCATTACTGTTTCTGTACTTTGGATTGGTCTAGCAGCGCATACTGTAACTTCTACATTTATAGCATTTGCCATGGCTTGCCATATATTCAGATACATTTTTTTTAAAGAATTTACAGGGGAATGTTTTGGTTACATGCCCCTGTGTCAATCTTAGCCAGTAGCTATCAGTTTTCTGAGGACATGGCATTTTATCTTTTGTGAATACTCTGAATGGTGCGATGACATTGACGTCTTCCATAACTTTGCCAGTGTGAAACATGTGTTCATCACTTTGTCTCATTGTGGGCATTGTCAAATTCTGGTTTAGCAATCACTTCATATATCCCCTCTGGTGGGATTCCAGATGGTTATTATTGTAGCTTGTAGATAATCCTTGTGTGGTCTGTTGGATTGGTGCTCTGCTCTTTGTAGCTGCACTAGCCTTTGTTCTAGTACATTGCCTCTGACAACAGCTTTTTGTGTGGCATGCTTTGAAAAACCAATTGAAAACTCGACACTTCATTAGTGCATTAGATGGCCACACCTTCCCCATGTTTGAATGTTCTAATAATTAATGAATTGTGAATCAAGGTGTTTCTACGATGGACCTGTAAGCTTCTTGGACCTGAAAGAATCACTTTGTACTCACATCAATCTTCCAGTAAAATTTTGATGTTCTAAGTTCTTGTTTTATTTAGCACATAATTATGGAGAGTTTGTGGCGCATGCAATTATTAATAGTTTAATCAAAAAATAGCCCTTTTCTCTGCACCAGCCCAGTCCGGGCTATGAATTTTGTAGGCTTCTGTCCAAATTACATGAACTTTAGTCAAAGAATATTGAACTTTAATTTGACTCTGAATTGGTCTTCTAATATAGTCTATATCTTTTGGGGATCTTTTAACTCTATCTTCATTACCAATTGCTAAGCAAATCTTAAAAGCTTGCTTTTCTGCAGCTGACACATTAATTTTTATTTATTTATTCTTTTATGGGATGTGGGCAATGCTGGCAAAGGCAGTAGTTGTTGCCCAAGCCTAGTCATCCTTGAATTTAATGTCGCAGTGATCTTTTGGAGGACAGTTAACCATTAACCACATTGCTTTGGCTCTGGAGGAATTTGTAGACCAATCTGGTGAGAACAGCACATTTTCTTTCCTTAGAGGATATTCGTAAACTAGATTTTTCCATCTTCTGCTGTGAGGGAATTTTAATTGTTGTGGCCTAGTCTGTAGCTTTATTAGTCCAGTGATAATACCGCGATGCCATTGTCTCCCAAATCTCTAAAGCATAGTTCTGTATGCTATTTAAACATTTCAAATTCTGTTCAGAGGTCTACTGTGTCTCAAATCAAATTGGGGTATTTGTGGACATTCTAACAAAGTAATTTTGACCTTCCATTATTACTGATTCAAAAGACATCTTAACCACTTATTAACTCACTCAAGTGAGCTAAGCAGAAGGTTTGTCTGTTTACCACCGAGCTACATTTCTGTGTTGTAACAAAGAAAAATATGGAGGATTTCCCCCATAAACTTCTGCATGATATAAAAATGTGGACCATCTGCTATATCTGTAGATAACTTACTTTTCGACTGTTCGAGCACAATAGGCCTCATTAGCATGATACTTTCCACTGCTGCTTACCATGTCTATTAACAATGAAGGTCTAAAATTCAATCACTTGTCAGGGATTGATTAACTCTTTGGGTTTGTTATTTACAAAAGTAAAACATCCAAGTTGTGAAGGAGACATTACAGCAACCAAATGATTTGTGCATGGCCATCCTGCAAACACAAGGTTACCGGGCAGTCACAGCAATGTATACACAAAGCACTTACACTTGACTTCATGTACAATCCAGCATATTTCCATCTATCTGCTCAAGGATCTGAAAATCTAAGTTTAAATTTCCAGAAAGGCATGGATAAACATTGTTAATTCCCAGTAACAGACCTGGAACCAGAAGGTGAAACTGCATTGTGATTTCTTAATTCTAGCAAAATTAATTTTGTTACTCATAGTTTTGCTGTGGACTTCTTGGAAGTAATGGTAAGAGGCTTTGTCTTGAAATTCTGGCTCACTATTGCATTACCTTCGTTATTGAATCCCTGTTATGATGCTATAGTAAACAGAATTGTTGCAGTTTTTCCTGGCATTCTGTTAAAGTGCATCGGCCTATTTGAATGCAGTGAGAATTTGGAATTCTAGTAAGATGGAGCTTAAAGAAGCCATCTGATTGGACAATAAGGAGAATCAGTCTTGCATTGTCATAAGCATCCACTCCACCCTCCTTGGCTCTCTAATAATAAAATGTGCTCGAGTAATCTATGCAACTGGATGCAAAGCCAAGAAAATATCCCCAACCGATTTTAGCTCTGACAAGCAGCCATTGGATAGTTTGAGAAAATAATTGCTTTTCTGAAAGAAATGGCATTCCCAGTGTACACCATTTGCGATGAGTTGTCTTTCATATTATTGTCAATAGACTCTTGTCAATAGACTGATGCAACATTCAATATACGCTCCAACAGTCACCATTGCCAGGCAGTTGTGATGGTATGGTTTCCAGGGTATTTTCATCACAGCATATTTTAAGGAAATCATGATTTCCCCATTGATTCCAATGTCAAGAAAGTGATATTGGTATTCTCCTTGAAGACTGGGGTTACTTAGTTGAAATGTCAACCATGACAATACTACACAACCTCTACACACTCAACATTATGAGCAGAACAAAAGCATAATTGAAATCAAGAATATCTTCAACATGGATTTTGCGTACTCAAATAATAATTCTAATGCAAAACTTCATACGGATGCTACTTTACCACATGCCCTGGAGAAATCTTGTGGAAATAATCACACATTGCATAGCTGAGCTATAGTTCAAGGGAAAGCTGGAGGACTATGACAAAGAGCTAGGAATTTGTAGGAGCCATTGCAGGAAGCAATGCTCATTTGTTGGGTTCTGATTGAGAAATTCGTTCATTAATCCTGTTTTTGCACTGGATTGCATTTTGTTTGTAAACAACTATTTTTCATTGGTATAGTTTTACAGAGAATCATTAATCTCGAAAGGCAACAATGGCTGTAAAGTTTAAGGTGATAAATCGCTTCTTTATTGAAAATAATACAGATGTGCAAAGCAATGGACACTGCAGATGCCCTTTCAACATGTTAATTACAATGCTGTGATATTCTTGTTCTGGTGCTTCTATGGAATGTATTATCAAAGGAGTCGGTGTGAGGATTTCTATGGAGGACTGCTGCAAAACTACTTGCCATTGAGAGGGCTACCTTTGCTCCCATTCATTGTGGGGATGTGCAGGGGTAAGGCCTTCAGCAATTGTCTAACCCTAACTGCCCATGCAAAGCATCTTTTTTTGAACCACAGTAAGCCATATAGAGAATGAGTTTGCTGAGTGCTGAATTATTAAGTATCAAATGTTTTCTGAAAGTGTCCCGTTGCTAGCTTGAACTGATTTTTACTAGATGACGACCAAAAGAAAGGGAGTAAAGTCAAAGTAAGTTCCGTTCAATTTTAGGTAGAGTAAACAAGCTTTACTGGAGAATAACTGATAATTTAAATAGGTAAACTAGTTTAGTTCTTGCACTGTAGCTCCAAAGCAAATAAACACAAAAAAAATGTGCAGTTTGCAAAAAGAGTCCACTTAATGGTGAGTTTACTTAATGGTGATTTTAATTTTGAAGCAGAGGGGAGATGCAGCTTAGAGATGTGTTATTGGCAAAGAATTCAAGAGAAGCAGGCGGATAGTGCAGAAGTCTCCAGAAAGTATCTTGCTCATTATTCAGTTTTTCATTTCAGTGACTGGTTAGGGTGATGGTCCCTCAGAGGGGTGCAATCAGAGAAATGTCAGCAGCACGATGGGTGGCTCGGCTATACAGGTCAGGGGAAGAATATTGAAAGAGCAGTACTGATAGGGGATTCTTTAGTTAGGGGTACAAACAGGCTTTTCTGCGAGTGTAGATGTGACTCTGGGGTAGTATGTTGCCTCAATAGTACCTGGGTCAAGAATGTCATAGAACAGCTTACTTTTACAATCTCTGCTACTGAAAGAGGAGGCCTGAACTGAATTTGGCTCATAGGCTTTGTTTCCATTGAGCTTACATGGTGCTAGCCAGATCAGGTAAGTGAGGGCTAATGCGTGGAGAGAGGGGTGATTGAACTGGGAAAAGGGAGAATGGGGACTCCAAGAAGAGATAGTGTGAAAAAGCAATGACATGCTACACTTCCACTGGTAGCCTCAATTTTGCACCTCATAAATCTCATCTATATATACACATGATAGGGATTAAGCAGGTGAAATGTGCTGTATGACTCTATGTATGGGAGCTTAAAACTCACTCATGCAGAGCAAACCTTGTGTGATAGGCAACAAAGATCATGATCTCTTGCACTTGAAATACAATTGTGGTAGATAAATTTGCTTCTCAAAAGTCCCAGGCTAACGTCTGAAAATTCAAGTCTGTGACAATTAATTGTTCACCACTACAGAGTCTTAGGAGACCATTCAGCACTTGAAAAGCGGATGTATTTCCACATTTAGGTTGTTTAAGTTCACTCTCGATGCTCAGTATGACATTTCTCTTTCACGTTTGACAGCTTCTTTGAACCATTCTCACCAGATCCCTCTTTTTGTGATTACTGTAATATCTTATTTTGGGATGACAACTCATGTTTGTGACTGTCCCAGAGCATTGATAACTTACACTTTGGTTTTGTTGGAAAATCTCTCCTGTATTGTCATGTCATTGATTATGATCTGGCGATATTTATTTGTCTAAATCTTAGCCTGGCTCCACCTATTACTCTAAGTCTAGAAATTGCGTGCTGTGCCACGCCACAATACAACATTGATGCCATTTTAGCCAGTGTTCAGCTGACTGAGGAGAACTTTAGAGATATGCTTTGATTAGTCATTCAGTCCAGCATTATTTTTCCATCATCTCAACACATGTGCTCCTAGAAGATATGGAACAAATTTGCACCAACTGTGAATGAATTGACTTACATTGTTTGCACGGAGTTTAATTTTCATTACATTTAGACTGGATTAAAAAAAAAATTAAGGTGCAGTCAATAATAGTTTAGGGTGTAGGTTTGCTCACTGAGCTGTAGGTTTCATTACCTGGCTAGGTAACATCATCAGTGGCGACCGCGTGAAGTGAAGCAAAGCTGTTGTTTCTTGCTTTCTATTTATAGGTTTGTCCTGGATGGGGTTCCTAGGGTTTGTGGTGATGTAATTTTCTGTTCGCTTTCTGAGGGGTTGATAGATGGTATCTCTGTGTTTGTTTATGGCGTTGTGGTTGGAGTGCCAGGCCTCTAGGAATTCTCTGGCATGTCTTTGCTTAGCCTGTCCCAGGATAGATGTGTTGTCCCAGTCGAAATGGTGGTTTTTTTCATCCGTGTGTAGGGCTATGAGGGAGAGAGTGTCATGTCTTTTTGTGGCTAGCTGGTGTTCATGTATCCTGGTGGCTAACTTTCTTCCTGTTTGTCCTACGTAGTGTTTGTGTCACTGCTGCTCAGGTTTGATGGATTTTGGGAAGCTCAGTGATGTAACAAAGGTGGAAGCTGTTGGCTTCACAAGTTAAATACCTGTTAGCACACTTTGCCAACCAAGAGTAACAAAAGTGCTCAGTCTGCACCTCTGAAGGAAAACTTCATCCATCCGTAGCACCAACCCAGCCCCTGTTGGAGACGCTGATCACAAACCTTTTCCTCTTGTCAATTTCAGTACATCCTATTCTTCACACCAACTGTTCACTCCTCTCATCAACCTATCACCAGCCCCATCAATAAGACCAGGCCCAGATCTCAGGTACTCCATCCATCCAATCTCCTCAACTATATAGCCTAAACTGTTTCTCCTCATTTCCCTTAGAAATAACAGCTACGGAGAGAGAAGCTAGGTTTGTTGAGTGTATGATTTTGGATTTCATTCCAGTCATATACAGATCCACAAGAGGGATATGTTCCACTGGTTATAGGATAGTTGGTGAGGTGAAATTGACTGGTTACAAGCAATGATTGGTTGGATTTTGCTGGAAAGATATCAGGAAGGACAAATTTGGATACTTGGAGAAATGAGATGAAATGGTGAATCTTACAGGGAACAGTATTTGACTTTTTTCATTGTTGTGGTTTACCCTTCTTAGTGGTGCAAATTCCTTCTGTGATTAGACACTCATAAAATAGAATAGGAACAATGAGCATGTCAAACACTAAACCACTGATATTACCATCAATAATTTCTAGGATGAGGATGAGATTTACACTGTTGCTCTGACCATGGGGACCTTCAAAAATGTGAGGCAGGACCCAGACTTCAAAATTCCATCCCCATTTTTAACAGATCCTCTTTAAGTGGTGGAGTTGGGGGGGGGGGTGGTTAGAAGATTGAGAATTGGAGACTAAATAGGAATGGGGATAGAACACAAATCTTCTCACCAGTGGGAAAGCCAAACTCAGCAAAGCTAAACTCAGTGCTGCATTTTTACTGGAGAATAACCTTATCCTGAAATGTGGGAGTTATGAATCCTTAAAGAGGTTGATAATGCTCTTGAAGGATGGATAAGGAATGGAAGATGATCAAGCTGTTAAATTACTAAAATAACAGCCTTTTTGTTTAAAAAATTAAAAAAATAACTGTCTGACTTTTTTGAGAGCTGAAAAACTAGTTCTAGCAATTTTAATAGTTTGTTGACATAATCCTGAATACTAACATTGACATATTATTAATGCTTCGCTTTTCCCAGCTGTCATTATCATAGTTGTAAACTCACAGCTTGATTGACAACTCAACAAAGTTATTAAAGGATTAGCTGTCTTTGATGCTGCATAGTGTATACAAATCTTTATTCTTATGATAGATTAAGTACTTGAGATAATTTAAATGTATTAAATGGACATTATGGGATTTTTTAAATACATAAAGTATATAATTTAACAAACTTGTTTTACTTTATCTTTTGAGATCTATCTATGGTGGATATGGGATGCGTTGGTTTGGAGTATGTAAGGTCAAAGGGTAGTTGGTAGGGCCTTGAGTTGGCAAGAGTAGGCACTAAGTTGGCATAAGTAGTATAAGAGGTCATTCCATTCTACTGGATGGTGACAAAGGTTAGAATGATCTGGTACATATGGGCATTGGGAAGGGGCTGATGAGCAGGTGTGAGGGGTGATATCTAGATATCCTAAAGCCTTTTTAAATTGTACAAAGTCACAGAGAACTGAATGGGTCTTTTTAACAGGCCCACCTGACATTCAGTTTTTACACAGCCCCCTCGATATGTGTCTTGGGGTGATAGGCTCCATTTTATTCTGCAACAATCCTCATGAGGCAAAATTATACCACTGGGTGGTATTTTCCCCAAGATGGATGCAACTATCGGACAAACCTCCTGACTCTGGCCACTTGCCTGAGAAACAAAATGCAATATCTACATTAGAAATCTCAGAGCTGTGGATATGGGCACGGTTTGTATCTATCAGTTTTCATAATATTGTTTTATTAAAATAGGATATTATAAAATTGTATGTCAAAAGGTGTAACAATAAAGAACTAGTTAAGTTGATAAGCCACAGTATTGTGCTTTTACCTTTGGATATATGGGTGAATCCTTACTGTGGAATCCTATGTGAAGAATACACCAAGCTCAAGACAATTTCTGTCCCAATATGCAACTTGACTACAAAATCCGAATATATTCAGCAAGTACATGTTACCAACATCATGCAAAGAAAGACAGGGACATCTACCCTCAGAAATGATCCCAGGATATTCAAAGAACAGTTATATAAACAACTATTATGTACCAAGCATTAGATGGCACAACACACTGCTGCATTTTATTTGAACACGAGAACGACTGCCCTACAATAGGTGAAGGACTGAAAACTGAAGGTATTAATAAAATGCTGTGCTAAACATTTATCTGCTAGAGAATACGGTCTTTGTATACAAGGAATAATGACAGCAGAGCATTAATTTATGCTTTATGATATCATTAACAGCTCAGTAAATCCTGATTAACTTGTGAACATGGGTAAACAAGGGCACCATTGTTAATGAGGACGCTGTCAGCAAGGACATTACTTCTCACTTAAAAGGCATTTAATTAAAGGCTATAGATCTTTCTGAGAGATGAAATAATGAGGCCCAAATGATTTCTTCCACCAAAAAGATGAGATAATTGCTGAATTTCTAAACAATGAAGAGAAAAACTGCTTTCATCAGTTTTCTCTATACAAACAGAGGTCTACATTAAGCTTTCAATTAGAATTTATTGTACTGAACTATATTTAATAAAAAGTGAGGGACAGTGTCAGTACCCAGTTAATATTGGTTTGCTGTAAGGCAGCAGATCAACTGAATTTCAGCTTTTTCACAAACACCAGCCATCTCTATAAAAGAAGATTAAATTCTTCTGCTGCTCAAAACATTCTGGCAACTAAAATTTCAGAGGAAGCCTGAGGCAGATTAACATCCAGAGGAATGACTGAAGTGGTGGAGACAACTAAATGGATTGTCCAAATGGTTTTCAGTGGTGCATGAACATTAGGTAATTGTGATCATGAACTTCACATCCCCAAACCAACAGTGGTATCAGGAGTGGGATATTGCAGAAGATAATGTTTAATTGACTTTTAATTTGATTTGAGAAGCTGGCAAGAAGTAATATTAGATTGTAGTTAAACTCATCTGTTGTGCAGTGCATTAATCAGAACATCTATGATGGCACGAGTCTAACTTGGTTACTGTGTTCTACAGCAATATAAGGAGCCAAACCTGTTAATCTAGAATAGATTGTATTTGTAATTTTTTTTCCACAATCCACAACCCAGAAGAAATATAAAACCTCCACTATCCACCACTGTGACAAATTGATTTTCTGAACTGTTTGAGAGCCATGGTACGATGGGTTCCCAGCATCTGCAGATGTATGGTGTTGGAAATGGGGATCTCCTTTAAACCAGTGTGGCATCAGTATTCCAAATTTAGTATTCCGTGTAGCATGAGACCTCATTTAACTGTGTTACAGTAACAACTAGCTTTCAAGCAGTGCAAACAAAAGATTTACCAGGTGCCATACTACTCTAACATGAATATGATGCTTCTGAAAATAAGAAGGTTTTGTTCTTAGAAAGAATGAAAAACAAATTTCAAATGGAAGTGAGCAGGGAGACAAGGATCATCTGATGTCATGAGTAGCTGTTGTTGCATGGTCATTGGCTGAAGGGATTCAGACAATTGGTTGACAGAAATGTTATATCGCCTAGAAATCAGGAATATCAAGATGTGCTCAGAGGCAGAGGGGAGGTCCTCATTGGCAGTTCTCAGAGAGCTGTCTTCTCCAAATGGAAGATGGAACCAGAAGAAGAGAAGGAAGACCCAGGGAAGAAGTCCCTGTCACTTGGCCATAGAGCAGAATGCTGCCCTCTCTGTCATCGAGGGGGTCTTTTATGATGAGATCATTCATTAAACCTGCCTTATTACACATTACCAGATCTAAAATAGCGTGCTTCACCTTCAGAACGAGACAGAGTGGTGTCAGGAGGCACACATTTGGATGAAGAAACACACAAAGGCTCTACAGAGGTCTCTGCTCACGATATTCCAGAGGTGTCCAGGCCCTCCTACCTTCATCTGTCCTGTTTCCCATGCCCCCCACATTGAGCTTGGATGCTCATGCAAACATGGGTCATATTGGATCTGGAAGAAGATCATCGACATGGCTAGCTTGTCTAGCTAGAAGCATCTCAAATGTCATCCATTCAAATCTCCACAGCTTCCCTCCACCCTAGCAGCAGAACCAGAGAGTAAAGACACATAGAGGGAGGGTGAGCTGAAAGATAATCCAGTGAGGGCACTTTGGTGGCACAACTGTCCAAGAATGGTAACCGAGTTTGTATTTTTATATAAATTTCACTGCTTTAACTTTACATCTAGTTGCCAGATTCTCTGTTCAGGCCTGAATGCCATTGCGAGAACATCAGATAACACTTCATAGCCACACAAGAATGGAAACCTACGCTGAGAACCTGCTGCACCATATTGGAAAATAAAGAGGAACAATGCCCATGTTAGCACTGGGACATGCCAACACCATTGGTCCTTGTCATACAACATTGTTATTCATTCATGTCCTCTGTCCAAACGTCTAGCTGCCAATGAGTACTTCAGTGATGTCTGTGGCAGGAAGGTGCAACAGTAAGCGGGGCAATGCGTTAGGATGGCTAGGGAACAGAGAGCTTGGAGCTCTGTGTCCCGTACAGCATGTGGGCTGTGTGCAACATTCTTTCCTTTTCAGAGCCCTTTCACAAATAGGCCGTGCACTCACACTCCCCCGCCCCCCCCACTCCAAGTGTGCTCATAGCCATTTCTTTCCCAGTTTGCATATTCAATTTCCAGCATGAAGGAAAACAACAATGAATACTCTGGAGCCAGTGGTTTCCAGCCTCACCCTGAACATGCCAAAGAATGACCAAACATCAACATCCCCTTCCTGGTCACCCATCAATAAACCTCACAGGTTTGCATTTTCTCATGTCTCCGCCCAACCTAGCGACATGCATTTCCCACACGGTCACTGGCATCCTGAAGTGCTGACATATGGGGTGATCACGCAATATTCAGTCATACACAGTCTTCCACCTGACGTTTGGGTACTACTGACTGTGGATGAACACCCTTCCCATATGACCCCCTGCCCCAATCATGCTTCACTATATCCCTTCCTTGTTGATACTGTTGTTCCCCTTCACAACTGCCTTCTCCCCTTATCCCCCACCAAGCTTGCACCATCCCCTAGCCCTGAAGACTAAGTTGCCATGTGTTATTCTTGCAGCCACTTTTTACCACACTTGTACTATCCCCCCAACACCTTCCACCCATCTTGTCTTTGATGAAAGCCAAATGACTGTGCCCCTCCCCACCTTGCCCGTTCTAACTGAACTGCCCCACATGAAATCTGCCGAAACCTGACTAGCTGACCACATTGGCCTGAACTGACCACTATGTAGTTACAGGACTAACCTATTACCAAGAGAAAGTGAGGTCTGCAGATGCTGGAGATCAGAGCTGAAAATGTGTTGCTGGAAAAGCGCAGCAGGTCAGGCAGCATCCAGGGAACAGGAGAATCGACGTTTCGGGCATAAGCCCTTCTTCAGGAATCCTGAAGAAGGGCTTATGCCTGAAACGTCGATTCTCCTGTTCCCTGGATGCTGCCTGACCTGCTGCGCTTTTCCAGCAACACATTTTCAGCTCAGCTGTAACCTATTACCAGGACTGCAGAGGCATGAGTTCTCCTGATCGAGGTCACCCTGAGCAGACACTGACCGTGGCTAATCCCCTGGACTGGTACGGGAGGCTGGTGAAAACTCAGTGTGAAACTCCAATTATTGAGGTAATGAATTAATGTCAAGGGGACCTATTTCAATATCATTAGTCAGCTAGATTGACAGGGACTTGGAGTTTATGCAATAGGATTACCTTTCCCCTTGAATCAGCCCTTCTGAATTTGGTTTTGCTGGGTTTTATTTCCTGTTCGAAGCTGCGGATATAATTAATGTTATCTGACTGACGAACTGTTCATTTAGACTTTGTGAATTCTAAGTTCATCCATGAAATTACAATTCCTTCTATCACCATCACTATTCCTTATCACTGAAAGAAGCCAACATCTGTAGAGTAAAAGTCATTTACAAAGCATGTTGGAGATCTGAGAAGGTGCTTTGAAGTTATTGAAGTCACTGGCTTTGAAACTTTCGAGGTGCA
Organism: Chiloscyllium plagiosum; assembly: GCF_004010195.1. Taxonomy (NCBI): domain Eukaryota; kingdom Metazoa; phylum Chordata; class Chondrichthyes; order Orectolobiformes; family Hemiscylliidae; genus Chiloscyllium; species Chiloscyllium plagiosum. The sequence continues at coordinate 130,343,134 of NC_057710.1, forward strand.
CACAACTGAAGTGCTCAGATGTTCAGTTTCCAGAATTGCATAATTATGTATAGATGCCACAAACCAGAAACAAGCCATCCTAACCAACTGGTGCATGCTGACTCCATATACTTCACATACTACCTATTCATCCAAATACATCCACCGAACCTTCTTTAAGCATATTCTACTTATGTTTAACCACTGTTTAGGTAACTACATCTCTTGAATTCATTACTAGATTTATTATTGATGATCTTATATTTACCAGATCTAAATTTGAATTTATATGTGGATGGAAACAATGGATGAAAATTAATATCCCCTTGTGGCACGTTGGGGATGCAAGTGGGGAGGGCAGATGGAGACTTCATAATCAGTCATCTTCATAACATTTCCACTATTTCCACTCATCCAATCCCAATTCTCACCTCTCGCATCCCCCATCCCCTCACCCCACCGCCGGTCCCAAACCAAACCACTCCCCAATATTCCACCCTACTTTCTGCCCATTTTCCATCAGACCACTCAACTGTCTGGAATAATGAGGGAAAGTGAGGACTGCAGATGCTGGAGATCAGAGTTGAAAAGTATGGCGCTGGAAAACTATAGCCAGTCAGGCTGCATCTGAGGAGCAGTAGAGTTAATGTTTCGAGCATAAACTCTTCATCAGGAATGTCCTAATGAACAGCTTATGCTCAAAATGTCAGCTGTCTGGAATAATGGTCAAGCAGGAGCTGTTTGGCCTGTGAATTCTATTACACTATTTCCTCAGACCATGTTGAAATCTGTGGACTCTGCTTAGTCAATGTTAATCACTGAAGTAAACTTCTGTAAATTTCTTTCCATTTCTCACAACTCCTTAAAGTAAACAACATAATTCATTGTCAGAAGGAATTAAAATAGGGTGTTGGACAGCAATTGATGGAATACAATTACCTTTGAATTTCATGAAAACAAAAAAAACAGTTGAAATGACATTTGCACAAAAACGTTGACTTGCTTGTTTCTTGAACCCAATAGTTGTCAAAAAAGCATTTGAATGAGATGGAATACAATACATTGAAGGGCACAGCCTTTCTCAGCTGATGACTGTATGCAACACCATGTTGAACAACACTAGGAGGAAGTTCTGAGGGTAGCAAGGTTAAACAATGTACTTTGTGTGAGGGACTTCAATAATCACCATCAAGAGTGGATCAGCAGCAGTATTACTGATTGAGCTGATCAGGACCTAAAGGACAGAGTTGCTAGACTGCATCTGCAGTAGGGGTGTGTGTGAAGGAACTAACAAGGGGGAAAGACATACTTGACCTCATCCTTACCAATCTGCTGGCCACACATGCATCAGTCCATGACAGTATCAGTAAAAGTGACCATTGCGCAGTCCTTATGGAGATGAAGTCGAAAAGTGTGGCATTCCTAATGAAGGGGTTATGCCCAAAATGCCGATTCTCCTGTTGCCTCACCTGCTATGCTTTTCCAGCGCTGCACTTTTCAACTCTGATCTCCAGCATTTGCAGTCCTCATTGTTTTCCTTGCAGAGATGAAATTCCACCTTCACAATAAGAATACCCTCCATTGTGTCGTGTGGGACTATCACTGCTAAATGGGGCAGACTTCAAACAGATCCAGCAACTCAGAGCTGGGCATCAATGAGATGCTATGGGCCATCAGCAGCAGCAGCACATTCTCACTCTGACACAAGCTGCAACCTCATAGTCCTTACTATATCATTACCATCAACCCTGGTTCAATGGAGAGTGCAGGAGGAGCTGCCAGATGCAGAACCAGGCGCACACTGAAGATGAGGTGTCAACCTGGTAAAACTACCCCAGGTATGCAAACAGCATATGCAGCAAATGATAAACAGAGCTAAGTGATCCCACAACAAATGGATCAGATCTAAGTTCTGCAGTCCTGCCACATCCAGTCATAAATGGTAGTGGATAATTAAACAACTCACTGAAGGAGGAGGTTCCACAAATATCCTCATCTTTAGTGATGGAGGAGCCAGGCACATCAGTGCAAAAGCCGAGGGCCCCAGCATTATAGAAAACAGTCTTCATGAAATTCAATTTACTCCACATGATATCAAGAACCTGGAGGCACTGGATATTTCAAAGGCTATGGGGCCCTGTCAATATTTCAGCAATAGTACTGAAGACTTATGCTCAAGAACTTGCTGCTCCCCTGGCCAAGCTGTTCCAGTACGGTCAAAACACTGGTATTTACCAGATTGTATAGAAAGTTGCCTAGGTATGTCTGTTACACAAAAAGCAGGTAAAATCTAACCTGGTCAATTACCAGTCCATCAGCCTACTCTTGATCGTCAGTAAAGCAATGGAAGGTGTCATCAATGGTCCTATCAAGGAGAACTTGCTCAGTGATGCCCAGTTCAGATTCCACCAGCGCCTCTCGACTAAAGATTTCATTATAGCTTTGGTTCAAGAATAGGCAAAATAGCTGAATTCCAGAGGTGAGGTAAGAGTGACAGCCCTTGAAATCAAGGAGCTCTAGCAAAACCGGGGTCGATGGTATCGGGGCAAACTCTCTTGTGTTGAGACTCATACCCAGCACATAGGAAGATGGTGTGATTGGTGGAGGTCAGTCATCTCTGTCGGAGCTCCTTAGGTAGTTCTTAAGCCCAACCATCATCAGCCACTTTCCTCCATCATAAGGTCATAGAATCATAGATTCCCTACAGTGTGGATACAGGCCATTTGGCCCAACAAGTCCACACAGATCCTCTGAAGGGTATCCCATCCAGACCAAATCTCCTACCCTAATTATTCTACACTTACCCCTGGCTAATGCACCTAACCTACACATCGCGGGACACTATGGGCAATTTAGCTTGGCCAGTTAACTTAATCTGCACATCTTTGGATTGTGGGAGGAAATTGGAGCACCCAGAGGAAATCCACGCAGACATGGGGAGAATGTGCAAACTCTACACAGATAGCCACCCAAGGCTGGATTCGAACCCAGGTCCCTGGTACTGTTAGACAGCAGTGCTAACCTGTGAGCCACCGTGCATCATAAGTAGAGATGTTTGCTGATGATTGCACGAAGCTCAGTTACATTTGTGACTGAAGCAATATATGTCTAAATGCAATAAGAACTGGATAATATACAGGCTTGGGTTGAAAATTGGCTAATAACATTCAAGCCACACAAATGCCAAGCAATGACCATCTCCAATAAGAGACAACCTCACCATACCTCCTTGACATTCAATGGTGCTGCATTACTGAATCCCCCACCAACATCATCCTGGGATTACCATACACCATAAACCTAACTGAACTCGCCCATATAAACATAGTGGCTACTAAATCAGGTCAGAGGCTAGGAATACTGCAGCAAATAGCTCACCTCCTAACTCCACAAAGCCTATTCACCATCTGCAAGGCGCAAGTCAGGAGTGATATGGAACACTCCTCACTTGTCTGGATGAGTGCAGCTCCAACAACACTCAAGATGTTTGACACTATCCAGGACAAAGCAGCCTGCTTGATTTTCTGTGGATGATATGCCATTCTGGCACTCCACCACTGACGCCCTGTGGCAGCATGTGAATGAGCTACAAGATGCACTACAGAAATTTCCCAAACACCCTTCATCAGCACTTTCCAACTCACAATCTATTCTACCTGGAAGGGCAAAGGCACAGGTAGACAGGAAGATCATCACCTGCAACTCAAGATCCTGACTTAGAAATACATCGCCGTTCTTTCACTGTCACTGGGTCAAAATCCTGGTGCTCCTTCCCTAACAACACACGTGGGTTTACCTACAACACATGGACGGTAGCGGTTCAAGAAGGTAGTTCATCACCACCTTCTGTAGGGCATCAAGGGAAGGGGAATAAATGTTGGCCAGCCAGCGATGCCAACATCTTATAAGTGAATAAATTAAAATATACCACCTTCAGTGAATCTAATCAAAAGTCTCACAACAGAGAAAAAATGAAATATATTGTTTGAACAATCTGAATGGCAATAGATTGGGAAAAGGAGAGATGGCATGAGATGTGGGTGCAACAGAAGACGAAGAAGCCAAATAGAATGTTGGCTCCATAGTGAGAAGATTCAATTACAGGAACTGGGATTTGTCGATGCAATTGTACAGGGCCTTAATGAGACCACACCCCATACAGAGTATTGTTTACACTTTAGGTGCAGATATGTAGATGAAGATAGTATAGTTGATGTATTTTATATGGATTTCAGCAAAGCCTTTGACAATAGCCCATATGGGAGACTGATAAAGGAGGTAAATGGACATGACATCCAAGATAACTTAGCATGAGGATCCCAATTGGCTGAGTGGTAAGGGACAGAAGCAGTAATTTGAGGCTGGTGTTCAGTGGAATATACAGGTCTGAGTGCTGGGTCCTTGACTGTATGATGGATGTGGATGACAATGTGGATTTGTGAACGATACAAAGATTAGCCAGATGGTTAATAGTAATAGTGAGGTCTTAGGATACAGGAACATACAGACATGTGGCCAAATGGGCAGATCAATGACGGATGGAATTTACCTTTGAAAAGTGTAACGGGATGCATTAAGGAAGAAATAAAGTAACCATAGATGTTTTAGCCTTAGGGCTGCTCTATCATTACAGAGAGACGACTGGAGGTGGCTCAACATGAGGGTTACCATGCCTCAGGTGAAGGGAGAATTTTAGAAAGAGAATCCTTCATGGTCACCTCAGCTAATGTAGGCATTGGACCCATGCAGTTGGCATCATTCTGCATCATGAACCAGCCGTTCAGCCAACTGAACTAACTGACCTCACTATGGAAGAAGCATCAAGACAGGAAGTACTCAATGAATGGCAGGACACTGTGAAGCTTCAAATGAAAAGAGGGTCTTTTGTCTGTTTGTCCACAGATCCCTAAAGGTACAGGACAGGTTATTTGGGTAGTTAAGGTGGCAAACAGGACATTTGTCTTGATCATGGTACAGATTATTGGAGTAAGGATGTAATGTTGAATCTGTACAACAATTTGGTTAAGCCACAGCTGGGAGTACAGTGTGAAGTTCTGGTCTCCACACTACAGAAAGGATGTGATTGCACGAGACGGGTGCGTGGAGGAGATGCACCAAGATGCTGCCTGAGGTGCAGCATTTCAGCTCTGAAGAGAGGCTGGATTAGCTTGGGTTGTTTACTTTGGAGCAGAGAAGGTTGAGATGGGACCTAGTGGAGGTGATTAAGGCAATGAGGGCCATGGACAGTGCAGACAAAAAGCAGCTTTTCCCCTTAGTGGAAGGGAATAATTTTAAGGTGAATGGCAGGAAGTTTAGAGAGATTTGAGGAAACATATTTTTCACCCAGAGAATGGTGTAAATCTGGAATGCACTGATTGGGAGGAAAGTAGAGGTGAGAAACCTCACAATCTATAAAATGGATGAGCACTTTAAATATCATCATTAGAGACTATAGGCCAAATGCTGGAAAGTGGCATAAGTGTAGATAGGTTGTTGCAGACGTGAAAGGCCACTTCTATGCTGTATTGACCTCGTGACTCTTTATCTGAGGAAGGATGTTCTGGCTATGGAGGGAGTGCACTGAAGATTTAACTGGCTGATTCCTTGGTTAGGGAGAACTAATGAACAGAGAGACAGGATTGGCTCGGATATATTCAATGGGGTTTAGAAGGATTGGGGATAATCTCATAGTAAACTATACACTTCCAGCAGGATTAGGGAAAGTGTAGGAAGGAGGTTCCTGATAACTGGGGAATCCAGACTAAGGAGACAGGGTAGGTCATCTAAGACTGACATGAGGATAGATTTCATCCCCCAGAGAGTGTTGAGCCTGTGGAATTGTTTGCCACAGAAAGTGGCTGAACCCACAACCTAGTACGTTTTTAAGAAAGAGTTAGTGATAGTCCTTAGGGCGAAATGAACCAAAGGATACGGGGAGAAAGCGGGAAGAAGGTATTGAGTTGGAAGATCAGATATATTGAATAACAGAACAAACTTGAAGGGCTAAACGGCCTACTCCTGCTCCTATTTTCTATGTTTAATATAAAGTTACAACCGAAGGACACCCATTACTTTACCATTCTAAAGATGCATCTTTTCAAGTGATTTTATTTCGTCAAAAACATTAAGGATAGCATCAAGTTGAAAGAAAAAGAAAACAGAACGTAACAAAGATTAATGGCAAGCCCGAAGATTGGGAGAGTTTAAAAAAAAACAAGTTAAGCAATACATTATAGAGGGTGAAAACAAACTTTGGTGGCAAATTAGATGGCAAGTAATAATAAAACAGACAGCAAGACATTCTTTAAACATATAACAAGGAAGCAGAAGGTCAAAGTGAACATTGGCTCCTTACAGAATCAGGCTGTGGAATAGGATAATGGGGAACCAGGAAATGGAAGAAGAATTCAACAAATACTTTGCATCAGTCTTCCTGATAGAAGACACTGATAGCACACCAAAACAAAATGCTAAAATATCAAGAGATAAAAAGATGAGAGGAAACAAACCTAATAACTGTCGCTTGAGAAGAAGCATTCGGCAAACTAACTTGGCGAAAGTCAATAGATCCCAGGACCTGATGGGTTGTATCCTAGGATACTAAAGAAAGTAGCTACACAAATAGCTGATGGTTGGTAAGCATCTTCCAAGTGTTCTTATAAAATGGAAAGGTCTTGGAGAGTGGAAACTGCCGATGTAAAGCAATTATTCAAAAATGAAGGAGTTTGAAAACAACAGGTAACTATAGGCCAGTTAGTTGTCATTGGGAAAACATCAGTCGAATGTAATCGCTATAATAGGTTAGAAATATAATAAGCTCGAAAGACCTTTAGAAATATGTATAACTAATGTAATGAACAGTGGCAACATTATTTCATGAAAGGGAAATTATACCTGACATAATTATTAGAATGATATGAAGAGAAAACAAACAGGATAGACAGTGAGAGTTGCCATAAGACCATCGGGCTGCTCTGTCATCAGAGAGAGGTGACTGATGGTGAAATTAACCTGAGGGTCACCAGGCCTCAGGTGAGGGGTGAGGTCGAGAAGGTGGAACCTTCATGGTAACCTCAGTGTTGAACCCTTGCTATTAGCATCACTCTTCTCTGTAAGGCAGTCATCCAGCCAACTGAGCTAACCAGTAGGTAAAGGGAACCAGTAGAGATAATACATTTGGATTTCAAAAGGCTTTCAATAAAATACTGCATTAACAGTATTTTAATAAGATTAGAGACCACGGTGTTGATGTTGGTACATTCGCAAGGATAGATGATTGATTGACTCAGGAAAGTCAGATCTGGCATAGAGCGTCCATTTTCAGTTTAGAAACCTGCAAATAGTGAAATGCCACAGGGATCCTGGGGCCATAATAAGTTAAATTATACATTAATGACTTGGATGATGACAGTGACTGTATTATCATCAAGTTTGTGGATGATACAAACATAGGTTGGAAGGCAATTGGTGAGGATAGCACAAGAAATCTCCAAAGGGATAGAGAAAATTTAAATGAGTGGGTAGAAAATTGGGAGACAGGACACATTGTGGGAAAATATGTGGTAATGCACATTGGCAGGAAGAGGAGAAAGACTGCAGAAAGCCTCACCACAAAGGATTTTGGGAGTCCTCTTGCTTGAATCACAAACAAAAATAAAACATACAAGGTCATCAGGTAATATGGAAGGTAAATGCAATGTTGGACTTTACTTAAAAGGGAATGAAGTCTAAAAATTGGGATGTCTTGCTAAAACTATTCAAGGCACTAGTTCGACCAATCTCATTTCTGATGAAGGGCTCATGATGGAAATATCGATTCTCCTGCTTTTCAGATGCTGCCTGACCTGCTTCGCTTTTCCAGCATCACACTCTCGACTCTGATCTCCAGCATCTGCAGTCCTCACTTTCTACTACTTAGACCACACCTAGAAAACTGTTAACAGTTTTGCTTCTCTTATCTAAAGATGATATGCTGGCATTGGAGGCAGCCCTGGGAAGGTTCACTAGTTTGATCGCAAGTATGAAAGGATTTTCTTATCAGGAGAGTGTGAACTGCTTGTGCTTGTACACATTAAAGTTCAGAAGACTGAGAGGGGACATTATTGAAATATATAAAATTCTTAGAGGCCTGATAGTGTAGATGGGGAGAGTTTATTCCCATTATGGGGGATTCTCATACCAGAGGACATAATCTCAGAGTATGGAGTTGCACAGTTGGGACAAAGATGAGGAGGAATTTATTCTTTCAGCGGGCAATGAATCTGTGGAATTCTTTACCACAAAGAGCTGCGGTGGATAGTTAAGTATTTTCAACTCTGAGATAAACAGGCTTTTAATGGGTAATGAAATCAAGGTTTATGGGGAAAAGGCAGGAAAGTAGAATTGAGGATTATTAAATCAATCATTAAATCAATAAGTGGAGGACCAGATTTGATGAGTCAAATGCCATATATCTGCCCCATTGTCTCACTGTATTATGATAGCTTTTAAAATTAATTACAACATCTACTTATTAACAATGTGCTACTTGGGGATACCATGCTCACCAAGTTACCTATTGCTGAAGCATGTACCCATGATATTACTGGCAGGAATGATTCTTGCATGGCCCTTGATCAACCGAAGCCCAGGCTTCACACTGAGGGCATCCTCCATTGTGATGGCACTCTCGTCATTGCAAATGGGATAGATTCAGGAGATAACAATACATTCAAAATTGGACAGCAAAAGCCCAATTATTGGCCTCTGCTAATCAGGCCTTAACATAATAATACTATCACTGGACTAGTAACCCTGGAACATCAGGACATGGCCTGAAATCCCATCATGCCAGATGGTAAAATTTGAATTGAATAAAAGTACCTGGAATAAAGAACTGGTCTAATGCTGATCGTGTTGCTACAGTTGATTGTTTTAATTTTAAAAATCTGGTTTCTTAATATCCTTGGGGGAAAGAAATCTGCCATCCTTACCTGCTGTGGCCTACATGTGACTCCAGACCTACAATAATATGATTGATTCTTAACTTTCCTCTGGACATATTAAGATGGGCAATAAATATTGGTTTAGCCAGTGATGCTAACAACCCTGTGAACAACCTTTTAAACAAATGTTTGCCTTGGTAGCAAATGAATGAGCGAATGGGAAAGTATAAATAAGCTATTTAACTTTAGCAGGAGGACTAATTGTTTTTGTTAATTTTTCAAATTGCTGGCATACTTTACAGGATGTGACATTACATTTAATTGTGAAATGATTCTCCAATCAGAGATAGAGTCAATTTTGATGGCTCCTAATTTTATCCTGCTCTCCTTAATTGCAGCCACATATCAATATTGGATATTTTAATGATCATCCATAATGCTCTTCCACAAACAACCAAGTTTAAAGAAAGACAACAATTCCTTACTAAAACAGAAATGGTTAGAAAAACTCAGCAGGTATGGCAGCCGCAGTGGAGAGAAATCAGAGTAACCATTTCCTTACAATTCCTTGCTATGCTTCCAAGATGGGATACCTCAACAGTTTTCTAGCAGTAGCTGTGAACTGTTTTAATCAGTCAATGCCAGGAGTGAGGGTGAATAACAGTGAGCCTAAAAACCCAAACTCACATTCTCTTTCTTGCAATAAGTACTCAACCACTTAAGTCATTAACCACCCAACACTTCACAAAGAAGCAGGATGTAGTGTGCACATAACAATTTATCAAAGCTCCTGTGAAGTTTTGGACAATCCATTACTCAATGGTGGAGAATTTTCAGGAAACAGTAGAAGGTGACTTTCTAATCTCTTAATGGGCATCTGAGCACAACAGGCTGACTGATGTGACATGGGCTGAAAGCAAAAAAAATGTAGTTATCACAGGCGACAGAACAGTATTATCCTGAGAGCAATCAGGGTAGACCAAGACACTTGGCAGCTGCTCAGAGCTTGGGGTATGTTTTAATTTCAAACTGCTGAGAACACAATTACCACTTGGGCTTCTATGCTGCTTTTATTCAGATTCAAAAGAAAGATAAAGTCTTCAGTTCCTGACTCTGTTCCCTCCATGAATCAATATTGTGCTACTCACTGGGCACAGTATTGATTCATGTCTGGCAGGTTCTAAAAGGAACTGCATACTAAAGATAGTGAAATTACTGAAGCTTGGATATAGCAAACATTTCTCAATTTAAAAAAAAAGTCACTTAAAATTAGTATCTTGCTGTGAGTTTAATTTTAATTGGTATTCTCATTGAGAAAACATGTCAGCATGTAATACATATCTAATTTTATGCAATTTTGACTGGGCTACTGGATTCAATACTACACATTGAGACATCTAATTTTTCTGGGGAACGGAAAAGAGGGCAATAAATGAATCTGGTATTGCGCTGAGGAATTGATTTGAGTCAAGAAGAAAGTACAATTAATTAAAAATTTTCAATTTTCGAGCATAATTTAATCCTCACTTCCCTGCAAGGAAAAAGCTCTGTGACTCCAATTTTATCGGTTTCCTTTTAACCACTCTTTCAATTCTCTTTAGTTCTCTGCAGGCTATATCCCCAGGAGGATGGTTTGCAGTTAATCTGCTCCCTGTCTTGGCAAATGCTGCTCTTGATCTAATAGTGGCCAAGAGATAAATGACTATAGCTTAGGGAGATCTTAACAATCAATTTTTCCTTTGTTCACATGGGCAAGCAGGCGACCTCTGATCGGTTGCTTCTTCTAACAGCCAGGGAAAGACAGAAAGTTTGATCTTGAGGGGTTAAAATTCAGCCAGAGACCAAATGTATTAAAAACAATACTTCCTAAGCTCACTTTCAGAAAGCTGCTCACATGAATATGGTACAAGTTAGAAGAAACAAAATGTCATGTGGGAACTTGTAATCAGAAATAAAAACAGAAAACACTCAGGCAGCATCAAGGGTGGAAAATAGAAAAGTCTCTGGTCAATGATGTTTCATTTTTAAAAAATCTACTTTTATAGAACCCTTTTAAAACTCGAAAACAACCCAAAACACTTCACAGTCAACCTAATGTGTGGTTCAGTTTCTAATATAAGAACAATACCAAATATGTGCACTATACCCCATATGTGGACTGTAAAGTTTCCGAAGATCAAAACAAATTGTGAAAACATCCGTTTTGGGAGATAAATATTGCTGAGTGATAAATGTTATCCAGAACATCAAGTCTTCCTATTCTTCCTCAGATAATGGTCGGAATCTTGTATGTCTATCTGGTTAGTTCTCAGTTTAATCCTTCATCTCAAAGACGTCATCTTGAACACTACCACCTCAGTATTGTGATGCAGTACCTGCCTCCTAGATTATGCCTCTAATACCTAGAGAGTGTGAGAATCACAAACATCGAGCTTAGAGGCAAAAACTCTACCACTCAAGATTAATATGGATGACCTGGTGAAACAAAGACCGTTCCTTAAAATGACCTGGTTGTTGTGCTGAGAGATTTATTTCTAGAGGGAGTTAAGATATCGGGAACAGCTTTCTCCAAACAGAACTCAATTTAATCATTACACCCCAGATTTTAACTCTGGTATAAACATGCTTTACAAAATGCTATTGCACTAATAAATTATAGCAAGTACTCAGGAACAGTTTATTATAATATAAATCTAAGTCAGCAAATAAAATACTGAAATCAGAATTTGATACCTATCAATCTATCCATTGATCAAAGTAAGAGTTCCACGCAATTAGAAGTGACCAGTTAAAACGAGAGGGTGTTCAGCCTTGTGGTGCCATTGTTTTTAGACCATGTAAGAAGACCTAAATCACTAAGCACTGGGAATTTTCCTGAATCTACTTCACATTGCTATTCCAACTTCGAAGAAATTACAGCAGCAGATGGAAGCAATTCCAAGATATTTTCCAGCCAAAGAGTCTTTAATTTATTCTTATGAGCTGCACAAAATATGGAAGATCAACTGAAACCAAAGTGCATAGCTTCTGTATAAAGTGGGAGATCTGGAATCCTTGCTTAGCTTAAAAAGTCTATGTTGGCTATTTACCCTCCATTTCAGGAGTGGGCACAAGTGTATATATCTCACCTTTGTCCACCTCTTTATTCCCCTTTTATTTGAACATCTCCGTAACCTACAGTTAACTATTGATATGGTCTCTGTTATAATCATTGAATCCCTACAGTATGGAAGCAGGCCATTTGGCTCATCAAGTCCATACCAACGCTCTGAAGGTCCAGACCCACACACCCTGTCTCTGTAACCTTGCATTTCGCATGGTTAACCCACCTGGCTTGTACATGCCTGGCACTATGAGCAATTTAGCACAGCCAATCCACTTAACCTGTACATCTTTGGACTACGGGAGGAAACTGGAGTACTCAGAGGAAATGAAGAGAATGTACAAACCCCACACAGACAGTCGCCTGAGGGTGGAATCGAATCCAGGTCCCCATTGCTGTGAGGCAGCAGTGCTAACCATTGAGTCACCATGGGCACCAGCATTGAGTGACCATGCAGCCGTGGTATGGACGGTTGAGTGGCGGATGCCTCACAGTGCCAAGTACCTGGGTCCAATTCCCACCTCGGGTGACTATCTGTGCAGAGGTTACACGTTCTCCCCATACTCTGAGTTTCGTCTGGGTGGTCCAGTTTCTTCCCACAGTCCAAAGCTGTACTGGTTAGTTGGATTAACCATGAGAAACGCAGGGTTTGAGGGATATGGTGGGTTCAGGGTAGAATGTTCTTTCACGTGTCAGTGTGGACCCAATGGGTTGAATGCCTGCTTTCAAACTGTAGGGATTCCATAATAGTGCAATCCACAAACTCACCATTGTTGCCCTGAATTTTGCAACTAATTCACCATTAATAAGTTTGGTGGGTAATAAATGACAGCATTCCATTTCAGACCTTCTGAAATTTTCTGTTAAATAATAATAAAGCAGTGCAGTTAACAATGTGAGTCTTCCATACAAATCATTTGCTCTCAATCACAAGATGAATATATTTACCTCCAACAGGCCTGATTAAACACAAACATTCAGCAATACATTTTACATTAACATCATAAAAATGAAAAAAAAAACAGTGCTCACCTTGCCAACGTGTTGAGTCTTGTTGGGGCAAACTGAATGCTACCCTTTGAATGATGTTAAATCAAACAAACCAAAATATTCAGAAAAAGACAGTGATTTAGCTAACTCCCAGGAGGAGGTAGTAAAGCTATTTATCTGAAAACAGTTTAGCATTTGGCTTATGCCTGTTTGTTACTTTCCTTTTTGTGCATGTATGCATTTGTCTAAAAGCATCTTCAATGAATTAAAATTGGCAGCACTAGAATAGGATTATCGATGTTCATCTGATTGCCCATCCATGTTGCTCATTGTAACACAGAAACATGATTGGAGAGGCATTGAATCCTGAGCATGCAGTCACAGGTCTTCCATCAGTGTCGATATGGTAATGCCAATAAGTGGAATCCAATGCCCACCAGCTCAGGGCACATTTGGTGGCGGGGAGCTTTTAATCAGAGAGGACAGTGGCAGATGCAGACACTGCCATCTCTTGCCTCCATCCCCATTAAGTCCCTGGTGGGAAGGCCACCAATTGAGGCCCTTAAGTCAACAATTATGGGCCTCATCCTTCCACTGCTGGTATTAGCCCAGTGGCAAATCAGCCATCCATGCAAGAAGCCAGACATACAAACCCTAGTGAGTTTTACTGTGGGATCTCATCGAGGGAGGGCTTAACTAGGGGGTATTTCATATTCTAAGGTAAATGAGCAAGAGACCTGGGTTTGAGTACTGTGGGGACCACCTGAAAAGCACTCCCTCGCCCCTTGATACTTATTCTAACAGGACTAGGCAGGGTAGATGCAGGGAGGGTGTTCCCAGTGGTGGGTGCATCCAGAACTAGGGCTCACAGTCTGAGAATTCAGGGTGGACCATTTAGGAAAGAGATGAGGAGACATTTCTTCACCCAAAGAGTGGTGAGCCTGTGGAATTCATTACCACAGGAAATAGTTGATGCCAAAATATTGAATGTATTCAAGAAGCAGCTATATATAGCACTTGGGGTGAATGGGACCAAAGGATATGGGGAGAAAGCAGGATTAGGCTACTGAGTTGGATGATCAGACATGATTGCGATGAATGGTGGAGCAGGCTTGAAGAGCTGAATGGCCTCCTCCTGATCCTGTATTCTATGTCTTTATGCTTCTGTGAATCACCACACCCCTGCAAGCAACTTTCCATCATCACTTGGTCTTTTATTATACTTTAACTTCATTTCTTTCGTATAATGAATTTCTACTTTATTTTAAGTACCATGCTGGGATAACGTGTCACGCCCTCTCTGGAGTATATTGCAGGGACTTATCAGACTAGTCCAAACAGTTGAACTGCATCATCAAGAGGCCCAACGTCTGCTCCTTTATGGGCCTGATCGAAGCTTGGGCAGCACTGTATCTGCACTCAGCCTCAGTCAGGGGTTTGGTGAATAGTGTCATTAGCTATGGTCTCAATGGATATGCCTTGCTCCCTAGGAACCAGCATTCTTGGTTATCCGGATTATCAAATGCAACAGGTATTTGAGTGTTCTCCAGAATTTGGGGCGGCACGGTGGTTCAGTGGTTAGCACTGCTGCCTCACAGCACCAGGGTCCCAGGTTCGATTCCAGCCTTGGGCGACTGTCTGTGTGGAGTTTGCACATTCTCCCTGTGTCTGCGTGGGTTTCCTCCGGGTGCTCCAGTTTCCTCCCGCAGTCCAAAGATGTGTAGGTTAGGTGAATTGGCCATGCTAAATTGCCCATAGGTTAGGTGCAATAGTCAGAGGGAAATGAGTCTGGGTGGGTTACTCTTCGGAGGGTCAGTGTGGACTTGTTGGGCCGAAGGGCCTGTTTCCACACTGTAGGTAATCTAATCTAATATTAACATCATTCATGGAATATGACAGTCACTGGCTGGACCAACATTTATTACCCATCCTTGAGGGGGTGGGGGTGAGCTGCGATTTTAAACTGTTGCATTCCATATGCTGTAGATCCATAATGCCTTTAGGGAGAGTATTCCAAGATTTTGACCAGTGACACTGAAGAATATCCACAATATATTTCCAAGCCAGGATGGTGTGTGCCTTGGAGGGGAACTTGAAGGTGGTGGTATTCCCATCTATCCGGTGCAGTTGTCCTTCTGGAGTTAGGCACTGTAGGTATCCATGACCTGCTTTACCATGCCATGGGTGTTAATGTGCTGCACTGCAGCCAGTTCCCAAGGCTGTCAGTATTGCTGGAATGACATGCACTCTTGTGCAGACATACAGGCAGGCTGCTTGTCATGATTGTCAGTCAGGACCTGACAGGGTTGGGACGTCTTGCTATCTGGCTCACTAGGATGTCAGTCTAACACCTACAGCATGTGATAGCTGTCTGTGCAGCAACAACACTGCATGTTTATTCAACAAAATGGCCATGTTGGAAAGACGGTAGGGGCTCACCCCTCAGTCCAGCCTACAGTGCAGGTGCTGTACGTCAGGAGCTCCTAGCACGGTCAATCCACACGTTGTCTCAGAGTTTGGCCATGGACATAAAGTCAGCTTGGGCTGGGCACAGTCAGATCATGTGTCCAACTACAGTCTGGGTACAGGATTATATTCAGGGGAATGAAATGTTGTCAGTCAGTGGGCTACAAACACAGCAGTCAGGTGTCCAATAAGTCTTTAATATAGAATACAGAAATATAATATAGCATGCTTACAGTGTGGAAACAGGCCATTTGGCCCAACAAGTCCACACTGACACTCCAAAGACTATCCCAGCCAGACCCATTCCCCTGTCTTATTACTTTACATTTACCACTGACTAATGCACCTAGTTTACACATTCTTAAACACTATGGACAATTTAGCATGACCAATTCACCTAAACAGCACATCTTTGGACAGTGGGTGGAAACCGGAGTACCCAGAGGAAACCCAGGCAGACATGGGGATAACTTGCAAACTTCATACAGACAGTCGCCCTAGGTTGGAATCAAACCCAGGTCCCTAACGCTGTGAGGCAATAGTGCTAACCACTGAGCCACCATGCACCCATCCATAAGTCATCTTCCACCCATCCACTGAACCATCTTGTCTTGAGCTGTTTGAAGTGGGTCAGAGGGCTAGGTTGAACAGAATTCTTGAGCTTTGTGTATCGACTGTTAAAATGGTGTAAAGGGACCTGGAATAGCAGCATGGGGGAATTTTTGTCCATTGGGGTAGGGGAGTCAATGGTGGGGCAGAAGGTGGAGGCACATACAGAGGTGGGGACAAGGATGGTGAAAGGGGCATCTCAATTTTTGTGGGGGATAAGCAGAGCATCAGAGGGTATTGTATATTACAGGCTGGTGGCAGGGGTGGGGGAGGGCTGGAAAGGGGGTATTAATGGCAGTGATCAGCACCATGACCTCCACATGGGGAGTGTTGAAGACCAGAGGTGAGAAGCATTAAGATGCAATGTCAGGGCTCAGGAAGGACAGTTCTAAGTAAATTTCATTGTGGACTGTCTCCACATGAAGGGGCGAGGGGGAGATAATGGGCAATTGGGGTGGTGTAATGTGAATGGGGATTTGGAGGGGTGTATGTGTATGCGTGTGCGTGTGCATGTGTCTCTGTGTACCTCTGTCCTGTAAACGAGGCCGGCTTTGATGGTGTTCATTGTGAGCTTTGCTTCCTGGCATTATTTTCTATTCTTTCGAGGTGAAAAGCAACTAGAAAATATCTGGGATAGCACTCAGGGTAGGGCAGAGTCAATGTCACTCTGATGGGCAAAAATGCAAAATCCACATCTGCTGGATGCGTGCACATTGAAAGGACAAATACACAAAGCATGTGATTTCAAACTGCAGCTTCAACTCAGTTGAATTTATTTCTCTGCCCATTCACAATACATGTGGAGTGAACATGCTTAGGCTTCAAATGCTGTCCAAAGTTAATTTGCAACATGCCATTGTTGCAAATTACAGCATTACCATCTCAAGAATGTGGAAGGTGCCAGAGAAGACTTACAAAGCAATGAATGCTAACTAAAAGTATTCCATCATTTGTGAGACTTGCAAGAGTGCTGTGGGAAGAAGGGAACATTGTTTCATCATGTGATAGTAGGGAAAAAGGGACAACCCTCCAGTGCAGTCTGGGCAGCATGTGCTGTATCATCTTGGTGTGCTTATTCTACACAATTGGAGCAGGCATTATGGCCATCTGCCAGACGCTGAGGAACCGGGAGAATAGGAGCAGTCTCCTCAGACTGAGGACAAGAACATCAAGCAGGAGGAAGCTTTTCTTGGCCATGACACAGCTCACCTGCTCCAAGTGTTTTCAACCCTCATTGACATTGGATTCCAGTCAATGAGAACTGGCTGCAGCAGAACATCATAGACTGTTAAATAGCCATTGGACATGATTTGGTTTGCATTGTGAGGGCAAACTGCAGCCTCTACTCATTTCACTTATGTTTGACTTTGCTGGCTGTAAATAAAAGCTCATCTTTGGAACCATCTATTTGTTTGCTTGTATGTTACACTCTCCTACTGGACAATGACAAACTGTGGGTCTCTATGGCACTGATATTGCAGTAGCAGTGACTCTGAGAGGATGTTTAGATAGAATGCAGGTAAGGACAGGTAAACTGAGTGGCCTAATTGTTAAACAGGGATGAAGGTGTGAGAATGGGGCTGTACATATGTTGGAGTGCCTGTCATGCCAATGGCTTGCTGTGTTTTTCCAGCCTCCTGCTTGTCTACCTTGGATTCCAGCATTTGCAGTGTTTTTTTTGGCTCTCGCTATGCGATATGAGCAGTGTGGATTTATTGTCACCGTTTCACTGCCAGTGAGGGTCAATGAGGATTGCCAATGTTTGTCCAAGTGCTCAGTATCCTTTTAATGATGACATGGGTGCAAGGAATACTGTAATCTGGCAGATATCCCAAGTTCCAGGAATGGAGCGTGCGGAGATGAGGGGAATAGAATTATAGAATATAGAATAGAATTAACAGAAATGCCAAATGGACGTTGTGGGCAGTTAAGGCAGCACATTGGATAAGATGTGGAAAGAAATCTCACTAGGCCTCACATTGAAAACTCAACACCACTGGTATTTAACCAAACAAAAACTTGAAATCTACTTATCAGTTGCTCTTTATTCAAAACAATTTTTTTTAAGATCACCCTCCCATACTCCAAGACTGAAAAATATTCTGAAACAAAACATTCAGGAACACCATCCATGACGCCATTATCTGGGATTTTTCCTCAGGATATAAATAGTTTAATTCTCTACTGATCTGACCAAGCCAACCACAACTCTCCTCCAACCTGCACTTCTTCCATGTCAACAATTCTTGCAGCCTTAAAAATACAATGCTCCATTTTAGCAACAGTGCACTGTACATGATACATGCCACACAGTAAAATACTCTAAATCTCAAAGACCAGTTATCACCTGATTGCTCGGTGAATGGAACTCTGCAAACACCTATCATTCTTTTCCTTCTTAATGTTAGCTGGCTCAAAGTAGCACTCCCACCTTTAGAATCAAGATATTGCTAATCCATAAATTTATGCAGCACATAATCTCAGCTGATGGAAAGGATGTCTTTCACATAAGGCATTAAGGTAAAGTACCATCAGTTTGCTTTGGTGAATGTGGGTAGATCTCATACACTATTTAAAGAAGAGCAGTAGAGTTTCTCTAGTAAATATTTAACCCTCTCACATCAAACCAGATGACCATTTGTCACACTTGTAACTGTGAGTCAAAACAGTGACCACACTTTAAAGTAATTTATTAGCTATGACCGACTTTAGGATACATCCTCGGGGCATGAAAAGTATTATAATTCTAAATTCTTTCTATTATTTTTGAATTCAACCTCAACTCTAATTTCTTTGTTTCATTCCTTTGAACCTGTTAGTAATACCTTGAAGGTGCTTCTTGCTAGGTTTGTGTTAATTCAAGAAATTAATGTTTGACAGTGCTTTTCCAAAAATTAAACACAGAAGTGTTCAAAACTGTGCTAAGAAATTACACAAGGGATCAAAAGCCTGTGAGACCAGATTTTTTTTCCTTATTCACCTGATGAAATTGAAAGAAAGATAGTTGAACAATGGTTTGTTCATTCATATAAAAACTGCTTTGCCAGTGATAGGAGTGAGTTGACAAGTTGAGAAAATTTTATAGGACTGTAATAATAGCACACAATTTGCTTAACTGAATCAAGGCAAAGATAGCTCAAATTAGAACCATCTGCTCCCACCTATTCACTGCTTTCTCCTTTCATCCTTTTATATCATTTACCCTAACACATTTAAAAAACACTATGGGGATAGTTTTGAGGGAATGATTTACCACAGCTGGACACTCAATTCTCACCATAACATCAAGCAACCAGTTGAGAAATGTCTGTGGAAATCTTAGACTTGCATTCTCCTGTATATAATTAACAATATTATTAAGATGGAGAGAGTTCAGAAGAGATTTCCCAGGATGGTGCTGAGAATGGAGAGTTTAAGTTATATGGAATGGTTGGATAGACTGAGACCTTTCTCACTGGAGTCCAGGAGGTTGACCTTATAGAATTATAAAATCATGAGGGGTTTCAATAAGGTGTTTTTTCCTTAGAGTAATTTTATGTCCACGGGGCATTTATTAAAGTGAGAGAGAAAGAGTTAAAAAAGACTTGAGGGACAATTTTCTTTTCACAAACGGCATTTCATGGAACAAACTTTTAGAAAAGTACTGTTACAATGTTTTAAAGACATTTAGATAAATACATGAATAAGAAACAATTAGAGGGATATAGGCCAAGCGCAGGCAGGTGGGACTAGTTTAGTTTGGGATTATGAGGGAATATATATGTACTGGTTGGACTGAAGGGTCTGTTTCTGGGCTGTATGACTCTTTGCTTGATTTAATATTCAGGCAATCATTTGATTTCCCTCTACCCTAGTCCTCAGAATGTAGCAAAGGTTAGACACCACGGTTTAGTGGTATGGTTTAAATGAGGCCTCAACATGAAAATAATTTGGACTTCTTGACTGTAGACTTGTAATATTACAATCCCAACATTATAACTATTTGGGCCTAAATTGAAAGTTCCCCACTATTTAAAACAAGGACTTGTTCTTTCATCATCCAAAAAAATTATTTGGATATGCTGCTCTGGATCCCAAAGACTTTCAAGTTAATAGATGTGTGTAACAATGTGAAATTTGTTTATCCAAGGGATTACTCATGGTTTCATTAGCAAATAAAAACTGCACAAAGGAAAATGGACCAAATTACTTCAAGCTATTTTGTGTGGTTTATTATATTGTAAAGTAATTTCCAATTCCATTAAGGTATTAGTTCCAAAATTAATTTTTTTTGAGCTCATACACTCTGAATATCAGCTTAAAATAATTGTTGTCTCCCTACAGACTTTAGTTTTAATGGGAGCCTTTCACTTCCCATTTACTCTGTCTCTTTTATAATCTGCTTGTTCTATGAAACCAGACAGAAAATCAGTCTTCTTTAGTTTTTATAGTAACCACATATCCAACCAAAGATTTATTATCTAAGTAAGGGCATTATGCTGACTGAGTAAATTAGTTGAGCTGAATAACAATTACAACATACACATACATCCTTTCCTTTGAGGCTAAAATCCGTTTAATGTTTTCATAGCAATTCATCAATCAAAATCTATTTGAATCAGTAAATACTGGGGCATAATGAAAAATCATTAACCTAAAATTATATTTCTATCTTCCAAACTGACTGCTATGTTAAAACCAATCACTTTTCTTTTCTGGCCGCTCTGTCTGACTAAAAATAGATCAGTAGCTAAGAAGATGATTTTAAGCCATCTCTCCTGATGGAAATGAAGTTCCACCATATTCCCAGCGTAGCTGCAGAATCCCCTTGCTACTCCATCCCACCTCAGAATGCAACTCCGTTCAGCTCTTTCTCCAATCCTCCCAAAAACATATACAGTACACACACCCTCTGTGTAGACACTTCATTCTGATCTTTCTATGTTAATTCCTTTGTCTTCCTTTGCTGACTTCTAATATACTCATAATCTTTAGCCTTACAACTCTTCAAACATTACAAGCCTGTTCCTTTAACCGAATACTAACATTAACCTCCCCTTGTTAGCCACAATTAGAATACTTTTTCCCACGGAGCCTTTATACTTGGAGGGAATGTATATTTGTTGCAAACAATGAATTAATTCTTCAAAACATTTGCTTATCCACCATCATATCCTTTAATTGAGTTTCTACATCAGCTTCAGCCAACTCATTCCTCATCCCTAGCAACTGTTCTTTTGTTAAATTTAAAAGTGGACTTTGTGGTCCCCAAGTCACTCCTAAATTCTATCTCATATATAGGCTTAGCAGGGTAAACATTAATAGAACATTTCCCTTCATGGGAGAGTCTTGGACCAGCAGACACAATCTTAGAATAACGGGGCACCAATTTAAGATGGAGGAGGACGACGACTTGGTGTGCAGAATGCACGTTCTCGCAGTGTCTGTGTGGGTTTCCTCTGGATGCTCTGGTTTCCTCTCATATTCCAAAGATTGCAAGTTAGGTGCATTGCCCATGGGAAATGCAGGGTTATAGGGATAGGGCAGGGGAGTGGGTCTGGGTGGGAAGCTCTTCACTGGGGCGGTGTGGACTCAAAGGGCCAAATGATCTGCTTTCACATTGTAGGGATTCTACAATTATATGGTTTTCTTCTTTCAGAAGGTTGAGTGTCTTTGGAACTTCTTGTCACTGAGAGTGTGGGGCAGAGTCCTTTTTCATATTTAAGTTTGAGACAATTCCTTGACCAGGAGGGGAATCAAGAGTTTCAGGGAAAAGATGGGAAAGTAAGTGTGAGGAACATCAGATCAGTCATGATCCTAATGAATAGTAGCACAGGCTTGAGAGGCTGGATGGCTGATTTCATTTGTTCGCAGCAAGCTGCCCAGCCTTCAGGACAACATCGACCACAACACCGTACAACCCTGTCATGGCAATCACTACAAGACGTGTCAGAGTGTCGTTATGGATACCACCATTACATGTGGGGATAGCACCCATGTACATGGCAGGTACTTATGTGACTCTGCCAACGTTGTCTAGCTCATATGCTGCTGGCAAGGATGTCCTGAGGCATGGTACATGGGTAAAACCAAGCAGACGCTACAACAACAGATGAATGGACACCGTGCAACAATCACCAGACAGGGGTGTTCTCTCCTAGTTGGGGAACACTTCACTGTCAGGGATATTCAGCCTCGGATCTTTGGGTGACTATCCTCCAAGATGGACTTTGGGATAGGCAACAACGAAAAGTGGCCGAGCAGAGGCTGATAGCCAAGTTTGGTACCCATGAGGATTGCCTCAACCGGGACCTTGGGTTCATGTCACACTACAGGTGACCCCACTACACTATACACTCTCTCACACACACACTCTTACATACTCACACACTCATGCAGACCCTAGCTCGTGGACACACTCTCTCATACATACATGTTTTCTCTCTGTCTGTCTCTCTCTCTCTCTCTCACTCACACACACACACCCAAAAACCCGGCACTGCCCTCTTGACCTGCCCATCATCTTTCCCATACTAAGCAACACCTCCATTCCGGTTAGATTCACACATGTATTGGGACATAATTTTACACCACATGCCCCAAAACGTCAATTCTCCTGCTCCTTGGATGTTGCCTGACCTGCTGTGCTTTTCCAGACACAAATCACCAGTATCTACAGTCCTCACTTTCTACCATCATTTCAGTTGCATAACACTGTAATTGTTTGCTATAAATTCTGTGTCTTATGGTCCTGTTCCACAATCATCTGATAGAGGAGCAGTGCTCCAAAAGCTTATACATCCAAATAAACCTGTTGGACTATAACCTGGTGTTGTGAGATTTTTAATTTTATCCACTCCAGTGCAACACTGGCACCTCCACATCATGGCCTCAATAGACGTTCTCCATGAAATTCAGGGCCAGAAAAATTCTCAGCTAAAGTAGTCTAGTCTGGGCCTGGAATTCACACAGCCATCCAGTGGAGTGGATCAGTATTGAAGCTACCCTTCATTTAGACAGTAGCTTCTATATTCCATGATTTGAAGTTGTTGAAGGCACTTCAACAATTTCTAAGGAAATATAACTGTGTAAGATCAGTAGGAGGAGGAGTATGGGTTCCAGGTGAGATGTGGGACGGGTGACAGATAGATGACATTTAGGGTCCTGGCACCGAGGTACTTGGTGTGTAGGAAGTTGGATATAGGTGCCATCTGGCTCTCAACGTACCTGGTCCAGAATGAGGTAGGGGCCAGGTGGATTGCTGGGTCAGGGCTGAGGTGTTAGTTTGGATCAGATCAAGTCTGGAATGTGTGAATGTTGGATGAGGCTGAATCTAGAACGGGATTGAGGAGGTGAGATTTACGTGTCATCGTGGGGGTCTCAGTGTGTGTGACTATCAACTAGTTGTTTTATAGTTAGCCAGAAGTCGGACAGGTTTTAATTTTTCCAATGCTTCCTTTGATATTCAGTCAAATTGGTCGCAACTCTCTGAAGTCTCCAATTCAAAGTCAAAGCTGGGAACTCTGTCAGAACACACCAGAAGCTGACTAATTGTTCATTGGAAGTTGTAATTTATACAGCAATGCCAGACAGTGCATCAAGACTTCTGTATGGTCTCAGCACGCACCCTCCTGTTTCCATCTGTCCATAAACTGCAATTAAGATCACTGTTTCCTAGAAACTTTCTTATTGCATGATGACGAAGAATCTACCGAGATGTGTGTAGTTCGTAAAGCTCAAGAGACAGCTTACAGTTACTTTGTCATCCTCAACTGTTTTTCATGTAACCACTGGCATTCTTTGGACAATTAACATGTGCTATGGATAAAAGGGAACTGGTAGATGTATGGTACTCAGATTTCCAGAAACCATTTGTGCAGGTACCCCATCAAAGGATATTGTGGAAAATAAAAGCTCATGGTGTAAGGGGTAAATATTGGCCTAGATACTGAAAATAGGCATAAATGGATTATTGTTCTACATGACAAACTATAAGCAATGATGTGTCACTGGAATCAGTGTTGGGGTGTCAAGAGTTTACAATTTACATAGATGATTTGGGTAAACGAACCAAAGTAATGCTCAGTAAATCTATTGATAACAATGATAGGTAGAAAGTAAGAGGACACAAGAGGATATAGATTGGTTGACTGGATAACAATCTGGTGAATAGGGTACAGTGTTGGAAAAAATGTGAAACTGACCATTTTGATGGTCAGAATGAAAAAAATGCATTTTATCTAAATGGTGAGGGATTGTAGTAAATCTGGGTGTCCTATGACTCACAAAAGGATAGTATTCAAGCACTACATGTGATTTAAATGCTAACAGAACATTATAGTTTATTGAGGGGTATTGAACACAAAAGTAGGAGATTAGGGTTCATTTCTAAATGGCATTGGTGAGACCATACCTACACTATTGCATACAGTATTAGTCCCCTTGTTTAAGGAAGATGTAAATGTCTCAATGGCAGTTTAGAGAAGGTTTATTACAGTCAAACCTGGAGTTGATAGGAAAAATTGGGCAGGCTAGTATTATGTCTATTGGTGGTTTGAAGCAAAAGAGGCGACTTGGTCAAAACTAAGATACTGAATGGTATTGGTAGAGTGGATGTGGAGAGAATATTTCCTTGTGTGGAAGAATGCAGAACTGAGTCATCACCTTTAAAAAGTGGAATTGCTCATTTGGGACAGAGGCTGGGTGGCCTTTTCTTCTCTCAAATCATTATATGGCTTTGGAACTTCCTTCCTCAAAACTGGGAGGAGCATTTTTGGATATATTTAAGGCCGAGGTTGATAGGTTCTTTTTAAGGAAGTAGAGGAAAAGTTATCAGGGATAGACAGGAATGCAGAATTGGGATTACTATCAGATCAGCCATGATGTTACTGAGTGGCAGAAAACAGGCTCAAGGGGCCAAATAGTGAACTCCTGCTTCTAACTCGTAAGTTTTTAAGCTATTTTTAAGTCGTTTTAAATCTACTTAAGTACAAGCAATAACACAATTCGACAACTGGTCTAGTTTGAGCTTGGAAGATTAAAAAGAATTCTGGTTTAAGAAATATTCACAGTTTTGTATCATATTCTAAAAAAAACATTAACTCTGGAACTTATGGAAGCAGTGATGCATAAATATCATTGGCAGGCTGGAGATTTACATCAGTTTGTTGGATCTTTGTTTTGGGTTGTCTTATTGCAGGAGAGATATTATACAAAGATCAGATATTTCTTAGCAGGGTGGGAGGGAAAGCCCGAGGGCTAGTCAAACTGGGTATCTCTCCTGTACCTGATGCAATTCAGTTACAAAACAGTACTTAGAAAGGGATGAAATCAATTCATCTGCCCCATGTTTCTCCAGAGAATTTCAATGCGGTCAGATGACAGCTGGATGATGCAAAATTATATGAAATATATGTCATGCTAAAGAGAAAGAAAGACTTTTTAAAAGAAATTTATTATGTCAATTTACATAGAGACCAATCAAGTCTTATGCATTAGATTCCTGTAGCTTTGATTGTGAAAATAATAAATGCCACCTCAGAAACAATTTAAAGCATTGCTAAAATTAACATCCTTGACAATGCATGAAATAGCTAAAGATTTAATGCATCACCCACATCTGTCTACATAACACTATGATTAAAGCATTGTTATTTTGATAAAGGTCTCATTCCAAAGAACAGAATGCAAAATTTAGGATGGTACTGAGGAAATGCTGTACTTAAAAAGGGGGGTGTCTGTAGGTTAGACTTTTCACCAAGGTCCTGTCTGCCCTTTCAAATAGGCAAAAATAAAAAAAATCCCAAGGGGCTATTTTGAAGATGAGTGG
Source organism: Chiloscyllium plagiosum (assembly GCF_004010195.1). NCBI lineage: Eukaryota > Metazoa > Chordata > Chondrichthyes > Orectolobiformes > Hemiscylliidae > Chiloscyllium > Chiloscyllium plagiosum. The sequence goes on from NC_057710.1 coordinate 130,369,013, forward strand.
GAAAGGTTCTCTCCAGTATCCTGGCCAATATTTATTCCTCAAACAACATCTCAAAAGTGGATTATTCTGTCATTAGCCCATACTGTGGGACCTTGCTTTGTTCAAACTGTCGGTCATATTTTTTATGATAGTGCCTTCACTTCAAAAATTACTTCTTTAACAGAAAAGCACTTTGGGATCTCCCAAGGTCAGAAATGGTGGCACATATATGCAAGTTCTGCCTTTCTTTAAAGAAACATTAAACAAAGACACAAAGTCATTGAAATTCATGGAGTAAAAGAGCAAAGTTGAGCAGCAGAATACCAGCTGAAGTGAAAAACAGAAATTCAAGCATGACCCAAATGTACCAAAATTCAATTCCTTTTTGACCCCATTGGAGACCATAACCTACTTGGAGGTCTTGCCCACTGCCTTTCTGTCTGAATAGGGACAGGCATATTATAATAATTTTTATATTTGAAGGAAATATATCATACAATAGATTGGCTTTATTTAGTCCCTGAATGATTGAAAGAAAGTTCTGCTTTGCAAAGCTGGTTTCTATTGTGTCAATATTTATTTTAGGCAGCAGAGTATAAGCCCTTCAAAAACGTGGAGTAAAACTGCCTTCAATATTCAAAGTAACTTAACCTCAGCATTTCAGAATAATTTAAGGCTGTTGATGGGAATACATCTGACTAGATTCTGGTTACAAATTGGGTCTGTTGCCATTCATTACTTCTATTAATGATCAAAAATACAGTTTAAAGAGAACCATGTTTCTATTCATAGTTGACAGAGAAATGTGGACAGGAGTTGGTTGTAGAGAACAAGTGGATAAATTACAGGCTAATTTAGGTAGGCGAGTATTAATCCCTGCATGTAATATATCATTTAATCTGAAGAAATGCAGGAATTAGAGATGATAAGCATTACTTTAGATACTAGGAAGTATTTCTTTACTGCAGAATATCAGTGTTTTTGGAACAAAGTGCAAGATGTGCACTGAGCATATAAATGCCACAGAACGTCAAATGGGAATTTAAAAAGAGTAGGCCTTACTTGCTAAAAACAGAGTAAATTGCTAGATTGTAAAGAGTGAAAAATTATTTTCCTGAATTTGATTTAAAGTTCTGATTGTTTATTACTAACCCTTTTCAATTGTTTGATTGAGCCTAACATCAACTTTTGTTCAGTGGTAGGTAATGCTGAAGAAAGTTAGAATCATTGTAGTGCAGAAAGTGGCAATTCAGCCCATTGAGTCTGCACTGACCCTCTGAACAACAACCCATTCAGACCCCATTCCATTAACCCCACATTTCCCATGGCTAATCCACTGAGGCCGCACATTCTGGACACTAAGGGGCAATTTTAGCATGGTCAAATCCACATAATCCTCACATCTTTGGACTCTGGGAGGAAACCAGAGCATCCACGAAAAAGCCATGTAGACACAAGGAAAATGTACAAACCTCACACAGTCACCCTGGACTCGAATTGAACCCAGGTCCTTGGCGCTGTGAGGCAGCAGTGCTAACCACTGTGCCACTCATTTGCAGTTGCAGACTGTCAGCAAAACCTATTCCTGGTTCTAAATTCAGGTTTGGCTAATACCAGCTAGTCACTTTACTCAAATGACATTTGATCAGACAGTATAAGCACCCAGGACAAGTATGCATGATATTCATAGATGCAGAGTTATATTCCCAAGGGGGTATAGGAGCATCCCCAAGATAAACATGTGACAGCTATCAAACTTAATTATTTCAAAGGTAGAATGTTCAGCAGTCACACAGAGAACACAAGAAATAGGAGCAAGGCGTGGGTCATTCACCCTCTCAAACCCACTCAGCCATTCAACAAGATCATGGCTTAACTGCTCCAGACTCTATTTCTCTGATGTGCAAGTTTGTCATAGTCCTCAATATCCTGATATTTCAAAAATCTCTCTCTTCTCGAAATATTTTCAGTGATCTAGCCTCCACTTCTAGGGTAAACAATTCCAGACATTCACATCAGACACTCTACCCTCTGGCAGAAGAAATTCCTTTACGCCTCAGATACAGACATGTGTCCCCTTATTTTGTAACTACATCCCCAAGGTCAATGCTCCCCATTAGTGGCAACATTTTCTCAACATGGATTCAATCAAGCCCCCTCAGAACGTTGTGTATTACAATAAGATCACTACTCAATCTTCTAAACAGTAATGAATAAAGGCCCGACCTGTTTATCCATTCTTGATAAGTCAACACTTCCTCCTATGAATGAGTACAGGAAACTTTGTTGAGCAGCCTTACATGCCAGCATACGTTTTTTTCTCTTTTGGAGTCTCTCTCCATTTAAATGATACTTTTGGGCCGTGCACTTTGGTAAGATGAATCAAAAGGCAAACTTTCTTTCATTAAAATCTATCTACCACATTTTTGTCCAGTCTCTCAAGCTATTTAAATCCCCTCAGATTCATCATGTCCTTATCATAACATGTTCTCCATTTGTGTTTGCATTGGATTTATTTCATTCTGCTGTGTTCTCCAGGTTATTAACATTGAAATTAAATAATTGAGGAAATAGGATAGATCCTTGTGACAGTCCACTAGTTATGTCTTTCAACCCTGAAAAAGACCCAATGATCTCAACCCTGTGTTGTGTGCTGAACAATTCACAATGCATGTTAATACATTACACCCAGTGATGAGCTCCTGTTCTTGTGCATTTTTTTTAAATGAGGCATCTCATCAAATACACTACGTCTACTAGTTCTCTTAATCAACTCTGCTAGTAATATTTTTCAGGAAATTTCTCAAACATGATTTCCCTTTCCCAAAACTATATTGAATTTATTTGATTACCATTACCTTTTCTAAATGTCCTCCTATTTATTAATTAATAATAGTCTGGCATTTTCCATTTTACAGATGTTAGGCTAACTGGTCTTTAGTTCCTTGCTTTTTGCCTATCTCCCTTCTTGAGCAGGAGTGTCACATTAATGGTTTTCCAATCTGCCTTTCCAGAATCCAATGAGTCTCAAATATTTTGACCAATGCATCAAGTATCTTTGCAGCCATTTCCTTTAAAACTCTTGGTTGCAGTCCATCAAATCATGGTGATTTGTCTACCTTCAGTCCCCTGTGTTTGTCAAATATTTTGTCCCTTATGACAGAGACTGTTACAAAAACTTACCTCTCATGAGTCCCTTATCTCATAGCTTTGGGATCTTCATCGTGCCCTCCAACGTGAGGACTAATGTAAAATATTGGTTTAAATTATCAGCCTTTTCTCTGTTCCCCATTATTTATTCTCCAGTATGATTTCAAGGGTTTCACATTTACTTTAGCTACTCTCCTTTTATATATCCATAGAAGCGCTTACTGTTTGTTCTTATATTTCTACCCATTTACTTTCATAATCAATTTTCTCTCTTTTCATTAGCTTTTGAGACATCCTATACTAGCTCCTATAAAGTTTCTAATCCTCTCGTCAACCACTAATTTTTGCCATTTTTTTAAGCCATGTGGTGGAATCTTGTAATGGTCTGAGTGGCATGGATTATAGCAATGTTTATGGCAGAATCAGACACGAAGTTCAGCAAAGCTGTTATCAATGTCAGATGCACTGCTTTAATAAATAATCTGATGTATTCTACATTTTGTCTCCCGTACCACTGTTGCCCATCCAATCTGTCCAGTCAGAATGCAGATTAAATCACCCATGACAATTCTCGTGTCCTTCTTGCATACTTCCATTATTTCCATATTTTTTATAGGTTGTCCTATAGTGAGGTAACTCCTCAGGAGCCTAAAGATGGTTCACATTTGTGACTTCTTTACCTTGCCATTCTTTAGTTCTACCAAAATGGACTCCACATCATGATCTATTGCATTTAAATACTAATCAGCACCTCACTGACACTTTTCTTTATTTACAAAGTTACCTCACCTTTTTCCTCTTTGTCTATTCTTCCAGAACTTTGAATATCTTTCAACATTGAGATATCAGTCTTGCTCATTGTGTAACTACATTTCAATAACAGTTATCAAGTCGTAGTCACTTATCTTTATCTGTGCCATTATCTTAATGCATGCAGCTTTTGTGAAAAATAAGGATAGATGAATTAAAGAGCCTTAAGCTTTGATTTTTCACCATTATTAGTCTCTGATTTCTGCTACACTCTTTCTTCTCCATAGATTTCATACCACTTCTTGTCACTTTTTGATTATTATTGCCCCTTCATGAGCCTGCATCTCTGCAATCTTGCTTCTTTTTGATTTCTTAAACTTGACTTCAATTGAACCTTCCTTTTCCCACTAATTAATTTACACCCAACATGTAACCTTAGTTGTACGGTTCAACAGGATACTGATCCCAGCATCATCCAAATGAAGCCCAACAGTTAGGAAACACTAAGCACATATAAGATACAACAGTGCAGCCGACAGTGGTAGAAAACAAAGTAAGCCTGACCACTTCATATGTTACTCTGGTAAATATAGCTGGATTTATACTTATTTTCTTATATATCATTATACACAGTTTGACACAGAACTTAAATGTTGCTAAAAGGAGAATAAGAATCAAAAGGCTTCAGATATTTGTTTATCAACCTGCTCAAAAATATATTACACACCTCTGGAATAGTTGGGACTTAATCTGGACTTCATCAGACTGAGGACGCAATTAGCATATTTGAGAAAAGGAACACTTTTTTACAGAATGAGAAGAGGGTGTCGATTGGTTGGGCCATAATTGGCCTGGAGATGCAGCAAGAGCAGTTACCTGTCAATCTTAATTCTGAGACTAGTAGATTCAGATAGGTCAGAACATTGCCATAAGGTTGCAGCAGAGAGGGACAGTCTTAATTACTCTGTTATTTGAGAAAGGTGCAAGGTAAAGACAAATTCATTTTGTCTACATACAGCAGAGTCCTAAGAATTTATATATGTAGCTTCTAACACACAAAAATCTATCACACAGTAGTCTGAGCTGAAGTTCATTAATTGGTTTCAATTGAAACACATAACATAGTCCAGATTATTTAATAAATGACTTCCAGTAGCAGAATCATACCTAATGGAGGATATAACTTTCTAAAGCTTGCAAGTACAGGTTGTGGTATGCTGGTAGCTGTAGATGGTCAAAGGGAAGTGTTTTGTTGATATGGTTTGCTAGTCATTGAGATGAACGGCCTACATAATTGGTGTTGCAAGCATTGCAACTCATACCACTTTACACATTGGCATGGTAAACAAATATCTCTTTTAGGCGAAAGTGAGTACTGTAAATGCTGGAGATCAGAGTCAAGGTTACAATGGTGCTGGGAAAGCACAGCAGGTCAAGCAGCATCTGAGGAGCAGAAAAATCGATGTTTCGGGCAAAAGCCCTTCATCAGGTTCCTGACGAAAGGCTTTTGCCCGAAACATCGATTTTTCTGCTCCTCTGATTCTGCCTGACCTGCTGTGCTTTCCCAGTACCACTCTAATCTTGACTCTGATCACCAGCATCTGCAGTATTCACTTCCTCCTAATTGATTTTAACCTTACTGCGAATCTTCTTCCAAGGATGCCTAAGTTGAAGAGGTGCTCCTCCTCTCTCTACAAGGATCTAAGTGAGTCTCTCTCTCACTGCAACCCCCCAGGTCATCTCCTCTGCCCTGAAGCTCTTCTGTCACATCGCTACCACAGCCATATCTCCTTCCTCAGTGCCTGCCTACAGAACCAACTGATCCCACATGGGCTCTGAACCACTTTCAGACCAAGACAGTTTGGATCTGAACAGGACAACCAGTACAAATACCAAAACTTCCAGCAACGGTTCTCCTTCCAGATCCTCTGCTTCACGCTCGTAGCCATGCGCTGCCATCTAATCTCTCTACAGCCAGCTATGCCTCAACTGAGGGCCACACTCTCTCAAAACATCTCATTTAGCTTGACCATAGCACCCTGTTAGTGATAAAAACTACAGAGTGAGAGCGAACGAGTGAGCTTCACCCATGATTATAATTTTGGTGACATAATCACAATATTTTAATCTGGAGCTACATTAAAGAATTGTTTTCATAACTTAAACTCCACCCTCCCTTCAAAATTACCACTAAAATGGAGCAATCCAATCAGATCCCTTTCCTCAATATATTAGTTGAGAAGTCGTAAAATGGGTCATACAATGATCTACCAAACTGTCTACATCCGTCAATTAATATACACACTGGGATTTCGATAGTCTGAAATGTTGCAAGATCAGTCCTGAGAAAAGGTTATACCCGAAATACTGACTTCTCCATCTCTTGATGCTGCCTGGCTTGCTATGTTCTTCCAGCCTCCTGTTTGTCTACCCTAGATCAGTCTTTCTCGCAACCTTATCAAAGGTGGTACAGTTGTGATAATATCACTGGAATAATATTCTGATACATGGACTTGAATCCCAAATGGTAGATGGAAAAGTTTTGAATTCGATAAAAAAGTTAGCCTGATGATGAACATGTAACCACTGCTGACTTTGTAAAAAAACAGTAATTGTTGGTTTACTAATGTCCTTTAGGGAAGGACGTCTGCCTGCCTCACCTAGTCTGGCCTCCTCTGACTCCAGACCCACGTCAATATAGTTGATTCTAACTGGGATTAGGGATGGATAATAAATGCTGGCCTAGCTGGTAATGCCCATATCCCATGAATAAATAAAGAAAAGTCTTGTGAATAAGGCTTTAGCCATCAGCTCACTGTGGAAGCTTGGTGCTGAGCTAGGACATATAAAAACCATCCAACGGACACCCTGATTAAATCATCACTTGTTCTGTATCATAAAAAATCTCAGGCAAGGAACTATACCCATTGTCCTTGACCCTGAGCAATACTCAGTTTACCTTAGATTCTTCTGAAAGGGAAAATCAGCACTCTCTCCTCACTATGGCATCTTTGTTCTCAACCCTGTTTCTTTGCATCCTAGTTATGATGAATGCAAGATGAGAAAGCTTCAACTTCTAGTCTCCTTTTAGCAATGTTTAATTGCTGCGCTATCACGTATTAATTTGTGATAACAGAATCAGCTGGTAAGACATGCGTTGGTTTTCATGACCTCTGATGTTGAACAAAGTTGGCAATTACAGACCAGTCAGTCTTACATCTGTGGTCAGCAAGGTTTTGGAAAGGATTCTGAGGGATAGGATTTATGACCATTTGGAAAAGTATAGCATGATTAAAGGTAGTCAGTATGGCTTTGTGAGGGGCATGTCATGCCCCACAAATCTTATTGAGTTCTTTGGGTAGGTGATGAAACAGGTTGACGAAGGTTGAGCAGTGGATCTGGTATATTTGGACTCAGCAAGGCATTTGATAAGGTTCCCCATGGTAGGCTCATTTATAAAGTCAGGAAGTATGGGATACAGGGAGATTTGGCTCTCTGGATTCAGAATTGGTTGGCTGACAGAAGGCAAAGAGTGGCTGTAGATGGAAAGTACTCTGCCGGGAGGTCAGTGATGAGTGGTGTCCCGCAGGGCTCTGTTCTTGGGCCTCTGCTCTTTGTAGTTTTTATAAATACTTGGATGAGGTGGTTCAGGGGTGGGTTAGTAAAGTTGCCGATGATGCAAAGGTTGGAGGTGCTGTTGATAGTATCGCGGGCTGTTGCAGGCTGCCGCGCCACATTGACAGGATGCAGAGCTGGGCTGAGAAATGGCAGATGGAGTTCAACCTGGATAAATGCAAAGTGATGCATTTTGGAAAGTCGAACTTGAATGCTGAATATAGGATTAAAGACAGGATTCTTGGCAGTGAGGAGGAACAGTGGGATCTTGGTGTGCACATACAGAGATCCCTCAAAGTTGTCACCCAAGTGGACAGGGTTGTTAAGAAAGCATACGGTGTTTTGGCTTTCATTAACAGGGGGACTAAGTTTAAGACCTGCAAAGTTTTGCTGCAGCTCTACAAAACACTGGTGAGACTACACTTGGAGTGTTGTGCTCAGTTCTGGTTGCCCTATCATAGGAAAGATGCAAAGGCTTTGGAGAAGGTACAAAGAAGGTTTACCAGGATGCTGCTTGGACTGGAGAGCTTGTCTTACGAAGAGAGGTTGACTAAACTTTGACTTTTCAATCTGGAGAGAAGGAGGAAGAGAGGTGACCTGATCGAGGTGTATAAGGTAATAAGAGGCATGGGTAGAGTCAACAGACAGAGACTTTTCCCCAGGGCTGGATTGACTGTCATGAGAGGTCATAGTTTTAAGGCGTTAGGAGGAAGGTATAGAGAAGACATCAGAGGTAGGTTCTTTACACAGAGTTGTGAATGCATGGAATGCATTGCCAGCGGTGGTGGTGGAAGCAGAGTCATTAGGGATATTTAAGCGACTGCTGGACATGCACATGGACAGCAGTGAATTGAAGGGTGTGTAACTTAAGTTATTTTATTTTAGATAAGGATTAATCCTTGGTACAACATCGTGGGCTGAAGAGCCTGTTCTGTGCTGTACTTTTCTATGTTTTTTAACATGTAATTAGCTCTTTCAGTCATATATTTGATTCTGATCAGGAAACAGAATGGGACGCTTCAACATTTCCAGAATTGCTTTTATTTGGAGCCTTATTCAGGATTTGAATTGTCACCACTAGTATTATGGTGACAGGAATTATGGTGGGTTGGAGGCACCATTTATAATTGCAGTTTTCACCTCTTCTCTTTCTTTCTGATGACATATTGCAGTTTAATAAACTTAAGGTAAAGTTGGACAGCCAAATGGGTTGGTCGGTGGATTGCCTTGTACTCAGTGGTAAATTTCCTGAGGCTATATTCATGCATAATAAATACTGTTCTAGGTGACCACAGTCACAAGCTGGGATGTCCATAAGATTTTATTTCTGGAGGAGGCACAATGGTTTTGCAACATGGTCTTGTATTTTCCAGGGAATTTGAATCCTGGAGGCTCTACTGTCAAATCATTTATAAAGTATTTTTTTCACAAAACTGGTGTCAGCCCAGAGGTTGTGCTATCTGTCTGGTCAAAATCTACATTGCTCAAAGCATTCACAAAGCTTCAGATAAATTTCTGAAGTTTGAGCTGCATATGCAATATGCTCTGAGGCTGTTCAAGGATTGGCAGTTCTGGGCTGGCTTCAATCAGTCAAACTCATTTTTCACATTTTTGCCTTTCCTACCTGTGAGGTGAGATTAAGGCAAGGCCAAATTTGAGTTTTAACCTTGTCCACCTCTTGGAAAGCCAGGGCAACAGTGCCCTCATATCAGATGCACTGTAGTTGGTGCTCCAAACATGCTTGGAACGCTTCCCCCCTCACGTTTCCCAGAGCCTTCCACTGAGCTGGGCCATACACCCATCTGAATCAGGCAAGACATCTTCCCTGTAAATCAGAAACAAAGACAGAAATTGCTGCAAAAAGCACTGCAGGTCTGGCAACATCTGTGGAGAGACATTAAAGTTAACATTTCGGGTTGAGAGGGTTCTGAGGGAGGGTCACTTGATCTGAAACATTGACTCTAATTTCTCTCCACAGATGTTGCCAGTCATGCTGTGCCTTTCTAGCAATTTGTCTATACTTCTGATTTATAGCATCCGAAGTTCTTACTTCAGACCTCTTTACTGTACGCAAACCAGAGTCCTGTGATTTACATAGTTAAAAATCACACAACAGCAGGTTATAGTCCAACAAGTTCATCAATGAAACCACCAAACCTCAAACAGATCATTGTTCGTAGCAAACTGCCCGGCTCTCAGGACAACTCCATACAACCCTGTCACGGTGGACGCTGCAAAACGTGTCAGATTGTGGACATAGATACCACTATTATGCATGGGAACACCTCCCACCTTGTACATAGCAGGTACTCATGTGACTCAGCCAACGTTGTCTATCTTATACGTTGCAGACAAGGATGCCCTGGGGCATGGTACAT
>NC_057710.1:130379166-130428030 GCF_004010195.1 Chiloscyllium plagiosum
ATAAATTCATGCAGTTTTTCAGCTCAGAGCTCTACATGTATGCATTCTGAGTTCAGAAACTGCATGAATTTATGTAAAACTCTGTTATCTTACTTTTCAGATTAGAATCAATCTAAACATCAGGTCATAGACAGAGAACACAGGGGGCTAACACCTTCAACATATTGTCTAGCTATCACCATTGTTAACAGCTAACCCGAGAATGCAACTTTTAATAAAAAGGGTTTTGTGATTTACACATGAAAGAAGTGAAACTATCACTGTATTCTAACAGATGAAAGGCTTAACAGACAATCAATTTTTCAATGTATAATTTCAGTTACATCACACTGCAAATATTTGCTATAAATTCTGTGTTACGATCGAGCCCTCCACAATCACCTGATGATGTGAGATTTTTAACTTTGTACACCCCAGTCCAACACCGGCATCTCCAAATCATTCTAAAAGATGAAAGACTTAACAACAATTCAGGTTTGTTCAATATATCATTTCAGTTGCATGACATTGTAATTATTTGCTCTAAATTCTGTGTCTTATGGTCTTATTCTTCACAAACACCTGATGAAGGAGCAACGCTCTGGAAGCTGGTGCTTCCAAATAAACCTGTTGGACTATAACCTATAACTTTGTGCACCCCATTCCAACACCGGCTCCTCCACTTCGTGATTTATGTGGGGAAATATATGATCTTGTGTGAATTTCATGAGATAATATGGCATTTATGTATGCCATTTACTCACACTGCATTCTGAAACTGAAATGGCACAGGAGGGAAAGCACAGAATGATTTTTGTTATGGGACCAGGAGCCAAGGCAAAATCACCAAAAGAAATGGATTGGTATCACACCCACCAAACCAGATGTTAGTCTCTGTCCATGTTCCCAGGCTATATTCAGCCTTTTCTTACAGACATTTATTTCCTGTGTGCTGTTGGTGGTTTTCCTTTGTACATTATATGTCAAGACCAGGTGTTTCACTTTCCAATTTTCTCTATAACTTTGCTGAAGTGCTTCTATTTGTTTGTTTTAACCCATTTGCTTTCATTCTCTCGAAGTGTCTGCCCTTACTTTCCCAATGCACCCATGCTCTCTGTTCTCTCTCATTGCTCATCCTTTCATTTCTCTATTCTTTGTCCTTATCTTTTACTCTGGAGTAGAAATTTCCATCCTTAATAACTCCTGCTGAAACACAGATATGATTAAAAAGTGATTTTCTGTTTCTTTCCAATCACTGTAGTTAAATCAGTTTTGTTTATCAATTATACCTAACAGAAAATATGGATTCACTTCTTTGTGATTAATGACTTCAGTACATTTGTTTTTCCTAAGGGCAGAATCTCATTAGGCCCTGAACAATACAGGATGTGGAAAGAAATCTGGGAAAAATCACACAAGAGGTCAAGCGAGGCCTCTCTCAATGTTGGGACCAATGTGTCAGATTTTCCAACAGAGATCCAGGCTTCGGGATGAGATCCTTGCTAAGCAGCTGTAAGGTGTCTATTAACAGAGAATATCATTCATTATCACCCTTACTTCATTCATATGCAGGTTGCTTTTCTACCCACGGAAGATAGAATGTGTACTTTCTGATTCCAACTCACCACTTGCTCTTTTGGACCACAGTATCAAGGTACTGTCCACATGAAGTAGCTGTCCTCATGCCTTTCCATAGGTGGCTGGCATTCATCATGTGCCAGCATCATCACACCATGACGCATCACCACTCTACTCATGGAACTGGTACTGCCATACTGCATGTTGGCTAATATTACAACTTTCATTGTAACGCTGCTGTCAGGACACTTGCAAGGACGGGCTTCCAACTCATTGCTAGACCAGGCTGCTCATTTGCTATCTTAGTGCTCACTCAAGTCACATGTTGATGCTCGCAGCCTTATCTTGCTGATCTCTTGCACTCTTGCACCATTTCCCCTCTGGCACAGCGCAAAGGCTTGCTTTGTTTCTTAGCCCCGACACAAAGCCAGCCATTTTGACAAGCTTGTCAGCAGTCAATATTCAAAGTGTGGCCAGCTTGCTGTGAGGCATGGTGCTATATCAATCTCACACACACAACATACGCCACCTGTTTGTACAGTAAACACGTTGCATGTGCATCAAACAAATGGCTATGTCTCAAAGACCAAATGGAGTTGTCTTCAATCAAGTGAAAGGAGGCTGCAGTCAGTCAGGGGCATCATTGTGCATAGTCCAGGGGCCTGGGCACAGTTGGTCACCCATTTGGGGCAGTCAAAGTCTGGGGATCCTTCTTGGTACAATCTGGGCTGTGACCAGTGAAGCCTCATTTTGAAAATTCTCCTCCCTTATTTGCAAAACCCTCTTGTGGTGTGGCCACCTTCACAGATCACGACAAAGTAAACCAGCACAATGAAAACACAGTATGTTCGAGAAGCTCAGCAGTTCTGGCAGCATCTGGGAAACAGAATATTTGTGTCCAGTCATATAACTTCTCTAGTTTCATGGATCACGTATAGAATAACATTTCCTACTTTCCATTTTCAGAGCTTCTTCCTCTGAATGTCTCCAAAATTTTATTAAATTGCCTGAACTCTGGCAGCTTTTTAGTAACTTAGCTTGCTCGTTGGCAACATGTAGCATGTAGAGTAATGGACACTAAATACATATTCCTCACACCTGCTGGACACAATGAAGAATCTCACTCATACTTAATCATTTTTCTCATACAAATCATTAACTTGCTCTCCCTTGCTCCTCTTTGTGTTTTTCCTGGCTGTACCTAAATTGTAAATTAGTCAAAAGAGAAATGAGACAGGCTTCACCCTTTCCGTTGTTAACTTCAATCTAGTATTGGGTGCTAGGGAGTTAGCTGTGCTGTTGTTGGTGACAATTGCATTGATTTTCTTTTCACCTTTGTAACCTTTGCTTAGCATTGCCCATGACAACAGAGCTGAAGTGGTGTGAATCATTTCATGGAGAATCATCCTGCAGTTCCTCAGAACATTCCATCATATTGCCCCTCATACCCAGAGCAATATCCCTAGAGTTTCAGATATCCTTCTCACTGGGTTTTTTTTAAAAGCCTCTTCAGTACAGAAATTTTGGACCATACTCTTCAACCATTACTACTCAATGATTCTCATCTAAGTTCCTTGGGATGATTACTGCATTAAAGGAAATAAGTCAAAGGTATAGAGTCATTAGTCACTTTGCAGCCTTCTGAACTCAACATGGTATTCAATAATTTCAGATCATAGCTGCAGCTCCCAATTTTCTGGACAGCAACTTTTGGAAATGATTCTGTTTTTGCCATTTTCAGCAATCTAGATCCATCTTTCTTTATGTGCCATTACCACCTCCTTCTGCCTTGTACCATCATTTCGCTGTTATTTAATCACTTTTGCCCTCCACTATTACAGACTTCATCTATTTTGATTTTTTTTCCCCTTGTCTTTGTACTTGCTAAAAATGCATTCCATCGAGGAAATTGTCAAATATCACAACGATTCATGATCTGAAAGCACTGGGTAGAATCTTCTTGGTCCCATGGAGGTGTGTGTGAGGGCAGGATTGGGAACAAACATGGAGATGACGGAAGCGGCAATTTATTCCATTCCTTGGATGCGTTAGACAGAAGATGGTGAACTATGTCAATTAATGATGTAATAAGGCCAACGGGCTCAGAGCTTCCTGACATCACAACAGAATTCTAGTGAGGGCCAAGCCAGCAGTTCCAAGGTGATAGATCTTCTGGAAGGATTTTCCCTTTGTTCTAAGGTCTACTAGCCTCAACTCCTTTTGGTGTACCTCAGTAAGGGATAAGGGTAAAAAGAAAATGGGGTGAATCCAACAACACAACACAGTCTTGGGCGTCAGTGGGGAAAACAATCAATTTCAATTCACCTCAATTTCCTCTCATCTGTAAAAATTCTGACTCAACTCTTTTTCTCTCTTCACACATGTTGCCTAACCTGAGTATTTCCAGCATTTTCTATCTACATTGGAGGTTTTTAATATCTCCAGAATAAAACGTCATTTTTAGCTTTGTTGGAAATCCATTTCCCAGGCTCCTGCACAGTGCTAATTCAGCTCAGTTCAATTTGATTCGAATTTTAAATTCAGTGTTTTCCCACTCCCAGCAATTCCCTACAGTCTTCAGTGATTATTCATGGCTTTAGCTGAAGACCTGTTGACTAACCTGATGGCAAGTGATACAGCAAAAATGAAAGATTATGCTGATTGAGTCAGAGTACCAACTAACATAATTGCAAATTATTTGAAGAGCATCAGGTTTAGCACAGAATTTGACAAATACTTACATTAAACTCCGTATGCCTTACATTCATTAAATACATTCCAGCTATTATTGTTCCCTAACTATGATACCATAAGTAGCTCTCAAGTGAAATCTGCTCTCCGTTTCTATTTAATTTCCAATAAACACAAATGCACTGTGCAAAGCATGCACATCTGCAGACTCCTTTCTTTGGGGAGAAGTTAAACTGCCGTGGAAAGCAATCGGCTGAAACAAGCCAAAGGAAAACACAAGAGACATGTCTCAGTTAAAGATATTTCCAAACAAAGATTGAAGGCAGTGTTCTGGATGATTTTAATTACAGAAAAGAAAAACCTAAAAGGAAAGTGCAAAAAAACCATGATGTGTTCCAAATGTAACAATAAGCGTTTAAGCAGTTTAAGATATGGTTGGGTTAATGAAGTCCTAACTTACAAATGATTACTTTATTGATCTTTTTAAACAGTTTTATTTTCAAAGAGCAGAAATCCTTTAATCTAGGTTAATAAAACATCGAACTATCACGTCAAGGGAATACAGTGGATTTGTAGATTGCACATGACAATTCAGCTTTTTTTCTTCCTACCATTTTATCTGCATTATATAAGCAAACCATGCTAACTTCTCAAATTAGCTGGCTACAAAATGCAAAATAGAGCCATAGAGTCATACAACACAGGAATTTCAGTATAACTCGTCCATACCAACCAAGTTTCCCAAACTAAACTAGTCCCATTCGATTGCTTCTGGCCCACTTCCCTCTAAACTTTTCCTATTCATTACATACTTGTCCAAATGTGTCTTAAATGTTGTAACTGTACCTCATCTACCACTTCCTCTGGCAGTTTATTCCACATATGAGCCAACCTCTGTGTGAAAAAGGTGCCCCGTAGATCCATTCTGAATCTTTCTCCTCTCACCTTATAGATATGACTCCTAGTTTTGAACCCCTCGTCCGAGAGAAAAAACCTTTGCTATTCACCTTATCATGATTTTATAAACCTCTATAAAGTCACCCCTCAACCTCCTACACTCCAGTGAATAAGTCCCAGCCTCTCCCAATAACTCATAACCCTCCAATCCCACTAACATCCTGGTAAATTATTTCTGAAACTTCTCCAATTTAATAATCCTTCCTATAGCAGGGTGACCAGAACTGGATAGAGTACTACAAAAGTGGCCTCACCAACGTCCCGTACAGTGTCAACATGACGTCCCAACCCTTACATTCAATGGTCTGAGCAATAAAGGCAAGCATGTCAAATGCCTTCTTAAGCACACTGTCAATGTGTGTTGCAACTTTCAAAGAACTATCTACCTGGACCGCTAGATCTCTCTTTGACACTGCATGGGCCCTACCATTAACTGTAAATGTACAGCAGCTTTTTATTTGTCATTTCTACCAGATACAACTGATACAGTAAAAATAAGACAGCATTCCTCCAGGACTGAGGGTGCTACATGGACAGCACAAACTACACACTCATACATGGCAAAAAGTGCATAAGACATGCAAAACACACAAATTACAATATAATAGAAGAATGATAAATAATAGACATTTTTCTGGCAGCAATTCAAAGTCATGCAAAGAATTTCAGATGGGAAAGAGTCCAATTATACTGTGCTAAGGAGCCTAATAGCTTTGGGGAAGAAACTGTTGCACAGTCTGACTGTGAGAGACAGAATACTCCAGTGTCTTCTGCCAGATGGCAGGAGGGAGAAGAGTTTGAGTGAGGGGTGTGTGGGGTCTCCACAATGCTCTTAACCTTTCAGATGCAGCGTGTGGAATAAATTTCTGCAATGGAGGGAAGAGAGACTCTGACGATCCTCTCAGCTCTCCTCACTATCCGTTGTAGGGTCTTACGATCCGAGACAGTGCAATTCCCGAACCAGACAGTGATGCAACAGCTCAGGGTACTCTCAGTGAACCCTCTGTAGAATGTGGTGAGGGTGGGGGTGGGAGCTAGGCTTTCCTCAGCCTGCACAGAAAGTAGAGTCACTGTTGGGCTTTCTTGGCTATGGAGTTTGTGTTGAGGGTCCAGGTGAGATTCTCCGCCAACTGTCCACCAAGAAATGTCATGCTCTTCACGATCTCCACGGGGGAGCCGTCAATGTCCAGCAGAGAACGGGGTTGCTCCATGCCCTCCTGAAGTCAACAACCGTCTCTTTCGTCTTGCCCATGTTCCGAGCAGGTTGTTGGCTCTGCACCAATCCATTAGCCACTGTTCTCCTCTCTGTATGCTGACTCATCATTTGTGCTGATGAGACCCACTAAAGTCATAGCATCAGCGAACTTGATGATGTGACTTGACCTATGCATTGCTGCATTGTCATGTGTCAGCAGGGTGAACAGCAGTGGACTGAGCACACAGTCTGAGGGAACCCCTGTGCTCAGTGTGATCGTGTTGGAGATGCTGTTCCCAATCCAGATTGACAGAGGTCTCCCAGTCAGGAAGTCCAGGATTCAGTTACAAAGGGAGGTGTTGAGCAATATGATGACCTGTGCATTTGCAATACACAGTTTAGAATTTAAATGTCTAAGTGTGATAATCCCCTATGCTTTGAGCAATAAATTTTAGTTTTAAAGATTTGCAAAGTCACTAACTAGAATTTTTAAACAGAGCTTTTAGAAATAACTGCCAATTACATCAAAGTCTCTTGAAAGATGGAAAGCATAAGATGTGAACTTTTTACCTCCTTCCTTACCTTTGTTGAATGCTCCAAGCACTTCAACATCTCTATATGACAGCATGAATCTTTCTATTTATTATATTATGTTCCTGATTACATTGTGGTCTCCTCCACAACAGAGAGATGAAATGAGTGTCATTCTGATGTAGTGTGTGTTTCATCAGCGTGAATTGTTTATAATGCGACTGATGAATTGTGGACGCTGTTTGGTTGAGAAGATCTTTCTGCTGAACAGCTATAGCAACTATCTATAGCCATCATGTACAGCATGACTTTCAATTGCGATTTTCTATAGCACGAGGTTGCAGAGGGACATTACAACCGCGTCATAGCAGAACGACCTGTACAGTGACTGCTTTGCTTAACATTACCTTTCAATCTGCACATACGACACTGAATGGTCACTTACACTGGAACTCTCCATCTACTTTGTCTTTCCCCTCCTTCACTTTTCCATAGTAACTCAATACAAGCTCACGAACAACATCTCATCGTTCTACCAGGCACTTTGTAGTCCTCCTGTCTTATCAACAATTCCACTCTGCAATCACAATTCCTATTTTCACTGGCACAGCAGCTGCTGGCAAATAGCATGAGTGCAGCAGGTTTACAGGGAATAGAGGGGTATGGGGTGGGGTTGTGAGATTTGGATTTCTTGGTTCATGTTTGGTAAAGTGGCTCATTTCTATAGGTTTTACTAATCCTTATTTTCTCATCAAATTCTTAAATAAAGGGTGCTTTGTCTGCTTTACCAGAATTATTTTTGCTTCTCTTTGTCTCTACTACTCTCCTGTAACCATTCATCCTTTTTCTAGATTCATTTTTTCTTTAATTTCTCCCGTTATCACATTTGTTCATAATGCACCATCAACAATTCTGTCATTAAAGCATCATGTATTTTCCATCTCTTCACAGATCTGTCCTTTCTCTCCAATACTCTTTTGATTTGGCCTAAATTTTCTTAAAGATAGTTCATCTGCAATATTTCCTTGTACTGCCGAAAGATCATCGAATTGAATTATTAACCTTATCTTTCTCTTTCCATACATGCATTTTTACTTGCTGAATGTTTCCACAGCCTCCGTAATGTTTTCTTAGGCAATCTTCTGCTCCCCTGGAGAAAATTCTCTTCCAGTCCCTATTTGGTGCCATTATATTTTAGTTTGCAGTATGTGTGTCACTGCAGCCTACTTTCTATTCCTGGTCTCACAATCCTGTGTGCTCTTTCTCGCTTTCCATTCCACCTCTGCTAGATTCCTAGGAGAGGAATGTTTCTTAATTGTCAATGTGATACTTTGGAAAAACTAAACCTTTTTTTAATTCATTCACAGGATGAGGGCATCGCTGTCCATGCTAGTGCTTACTGTTCATCCCCAATTACTCAGAGGGAGTTAAGAGTCTACCACATTGCTGTAGGTCTGAAGTCACACATAGGCCAGACTAGGTAAGCACAACAGTTTCCTTCGCTAAAGGACATTAGTGACGCAGATGAGTTTTTCCAACAATTAACAATAGATTCATAACCATCATTAAACTCTTAATTCCCAAACTTTTATTGAATTCAAATTACACAATGTGCTATAGCGAGATTCGAAACCAAATCCCCAAAACATTACCTGGGTCTCTGGATTAACAGTCCAGAGACAATACCATTAGGTTGCCGCTTCCCAATGGACGATATATGATAAACTGACTACTGAACAAGAAACCTATGAGAAACTGAGGACTGCAGATGCTGGAGAGAAGAGTCAAACAGTGTGATGCTGGAAAAGCACAGCCAGTCAGGCAGCATCCACGGAGCAGAAGAGTCCACATTTTGGGTATTCTGTAGGGATTTTAAGCAGAAAACAGACATTTTAACATTTCTTTTATTTTTCTTTATTCGTTTAAAGGAATGTTGATATTGCTGGTGTGTCACACATTTGTTGCCTGTGCCTAATTATCCTAGAGAAGGCGCTGCTTTCTTAACAGCAGTTTTTCAAATTTTTTCTGACTTCTCCCAAATATGCTTCGTACAATTCTGCACTCCAATACTCCACAAGTGACCATCCTTCAGAGTTCAGCCTGAGCACTGAATATTGGCACATTCATGGTAAACCTTATTAGCAAAGGAATCAAAACATGTCATCACTCAACATCAATGCCGAGCATTTTCTAACATGACTCACTGGATAGCAATCAGGAGAAGTTACACCTTACTGCTTTGGCCCCTCTGTATCTCAGTCAAGCTGTTCATCATACAGTCTCCTGCCAACGTTGACTATCAAAACTCAACAATGAACAAAGAAAATGCAGGAATCTTCTGTTGTCATGACTAAGAATTCCTCTCACTGTTCAAAATTGGTACCTTTCTGACATTTGTGGCTCAGCTGATGTTGGTCAGCCTGCAAGCCAACTGAATCGAGAGAGAAAGCAAAAGCTAAACATATTAAAATGTAAAATACTATGGATGTTGGAATTTTAGAATAAAAACAGGAAATGTTGGCAAAACGTAATAGTTTAGGCAATATCGGTACATTGAGAAATAGTTAACGGGAAGAAAATTCACAAGTCCATATTTTGACTCATACAATGCAACTTTTTATTTTCAACGGGATCCCTGATAGACTTAGCTCCCATTTGGGTAAGTTACTGTGCCGGAATAGATACGGAGTAGATAGGGAGCTTGGAGTGTGGCAGGGAGAGACCTCACCCAGTTATGATTTTTGGATGGATAGTAGGCCTCACATGGAGTGGGGGGGTGGTGTTTCCAGGTCCTGTGAAACCCAATTGACCAAGGTTAATCTGTACGACAGGTTCAGAATGAAGCTTCCAAATTTATTCCGAAAGTAAATGGTTTCCTACAGCAGATCATTCCCACCTCACTTCTTACCAATCAAAATAGACAGTTTGCAGAGAGTTTGGATTAAGAATGCTGTAAGTTTTGTTTAACATGGTCCCAATTGAGCCATTTTAGGGTTAAATTCACTGTCTTTTGATGGCCTTTTGTTCAATTAAAAAAAAAATTCAAGACCTTTACTATTTCTTTCTCCACAGATGCTGTTTGATCCAAAATAGAACATAGAAAAGTACAGCACAGAACAGGCCCTTTGGCCAACAAAGTTATGGCGAGATTTAATCCTAATGTAAACTTAACCTAGGCACCCCTCAACTCACTGCTATCCATGTGCATGTCCAGCAGTCGCTTAAATGTCCCCATTGACTCTGCTTCCACTACCAGTGCTGGCAACGCATTCCATGCATTCACAACTCTCTGCGTAAAGAACCTACCTCTGACATCTCCTTTATACCTTCCTCCCAATATCTTCAAACTATGACTTCTCATACCAGTCAATCCTGTCCTTGGGAAAAGTCTCTGGCTATTGACTCTATCTATTCCTCTCTTTATTCTGTTCACCTCGATCAGGTCTCCTCTCTTCCTCCTTCTCTCTAGAGAGAAAAGTCCGAGCTTATTCAACCTTTCTTCATAAGGCAAGCTCTCCAATCCAGGCAGCATCTTGGTAAACCTTCTTTGTACCCTCTCCAAAGCCTCTGTATCTTGCCTATAGTAGGGTGACCAGAACTGGGACACAATATTCCAAGTGTGGTCTCACCAGGGACTTGTAGAGCTACAGCAAAACCTCGCAGTTCTTAAACTCAATCCCCCTGTTAATGAAAACCAAAACATGATATGCTTTCTTGACAACCCTATCCACTTGGGTGGCAACTTTGAAGGGTCTATGCACTTGCACACCCAGATCCCTCAGCATTCGAGTTTGACCTTCCAAAATGCATCACTTCGCACTTATCCAGGTTGAACTCCATCTGCCATTTCTCAGCCCAGCTCTGCATCCTGTCTATGTGGCACGGCAGCCTGCAACAGCCCTCGTTACTATTAACAGCACCTCCAACCTTTGCATCATCGGCAACTTTACTAACCCACCCCTCAACCTCCTCATCCAAGTATTTATAAAAACTACAAAAAGCAGAGGCCCAAGAACAGAGCCCTGCGGGACCCCACTCAACACTGACCTCCAGGCAGAATACGTTCCATCTACAACCACTTTCTGCCTTCTGTCAGCCAGCCAATTCTGAATCCAGATAGCCAGGTCTCCCTGTATCCCATACTTCCTGATTTTATAAATGAGCCTTCCATGGGGAACCCTATCAAATGCCTTGTTGAAGAACATATACATCACATCCACTGCTCGACCGTCGTCGACCTGTCTTGACACCTCCTCAAAGAACTCAATAAGATTTGTGAGGCATGACCTGCTCCTCACAAAACCATGCTGACTGCCTTTAATCACACTATGCTTTGCCACATAGTCATAAATCCTATCCCTCAGAATTCTTTCCAAAACTTTGCTGACCACAGACGTAAGACTGACTGGTCTGTAATTGCCAGGGATTTCCCTATTACGCTTCTTGAAAAGAGGAACAACAGTCCCCTCTTTCGAATCCTTCAGTACGACTCCCGTGGAGAGTGAGGATGCAAATATCCTCGCCAGCGGTTTAGCAACCTCCTTTCTCGCTTCCTGAAGCAGCGTAGGATAAACCTGATCTGGCCCACGGGACTTATGAATCTTAATGTTTGCCAAAATTTCTAGCACATCAACTTCATCAATCTTGATTTGGTCAAGACTGTGTCCCAGCTCCTCTAAGTTTTCATTTACAAAAGTTCCCTTTTCCTTGGTGAAAACCGAAGCAAAAAACTCATTTAGGGCTTCCCCTATCTGCTCAGACTCCATGCACAAGTTCCCTCTGCTATCCCTGATCGGCCCTACCTTCTCCCTGATCATTCCCTTATTCTTCACATATGAGTAATCGTTCCAATCTGTCCTGTTTTCATAACAGAGAAGTAATGGTAAGATAGAAATGAGATTGAGACTTTAGCTCATATTGTTTTATGATCTGCAGTTTTCAGTTTGATTTTCAGCACTTGGTATCCATAATTCGGTCAATAATTCTCAGATGTACAGTGGATTTGTCGATGTCGAAAAGTGTGGCGTTGGAAAAGCACAGCAGGTCAGACAGTACCGAGGAGCAGGAGAATCGACATTTCAGGATTTGTCAGTGGTCAAATACGGCTCAACATGAAGAACTAGAGCATGAACTCAAACAGATGCAGCACATCTCTTGCCCTCCATTGCTAACAAAGTGAGTATCTTGCAAGTAGGTCAAAAAAGATCTAAAAATCTCACTGTTACTAGGCATAGCATGGTAAATAAATGCATTAGTATGTAGACAATTAAATATGACAGTATTGGTTGCAGTTAATAATAGGAAATTAAAGAGCAGGTTAAATGAACACTGTGGTGAGCACTGTACTTTAAATAACCTTTTCAATGATAAAAGTGTCTGTCCCTCAAAGACTGGCACACAAACATACAGGCATATCACTGGATCACAGCAGTAGTCTGTCTCTATATCAATTGGGTAGTCAAAAGATCATTATCTGTCAGTGTGTAAAGTGGAACAGAAACAGGCTCAAGCTACTCCTGACATACACATGGTCTCAGCTTTAAACTTATAAGTTTCAAAATTGGATTGCTTGTTTTTTTTGAGCACAGGGGTTGTACCCAGTTGCATTGGGACAGACACTATGCAAACCTCATCAGATTACTGCAGCTTTAAGCTAAACATGATCTGTACTGCTGGTTGGCTAAGTGCTCAACAATTGCTCAGCAGCGAGTATGGATAATATGTTTCATTTAACTTGCAGCTCTTAAATAGAAACTTGTATTGACTGTAAAGAGAAAGAGGATCAACCAAAAGAAGGTTCCCAGGTTCTTGACCCTGGAAGGAGCAGTCTAGGAAATTGACAGGAAGGACAAAACAGCTGGCCTCAAGGTCCAGCTCCTAAAGACTGACCCCAGGGACCAGCCAGCCTTGCTGCAAGAGGTACAATGATGTTAGTCAAAGTGAATACTTCTTCATATATCATCTCTAAGCATCACAACACCACTTAATGAACCAGACTCCTAACATACACCCATCAGAACTTCTTGGCGGTCATGTCTCGTGCCCAACAACACTTTCTCCTCATATACTCATTACTGATCCCAACTTCTCAACCATATCTCAGTGATAGTCTTCCCTCTCTTGCAGGATAAGGCCATTCATTAACATAAGATGCTTGGCAGAATTGCAGAGGGATAGGTACACTGGCACCATCTACAAGTGCACCCCAAACTCTGCACCATAGGGCCAGCTGTAACACAGGCAGCTGATACCCCGGAGAACACTCAGAATGACGATATCTTCCTGTCTTATTCCGTTCTGAAGTCTCAACATATGTTCTTCCTGCTACCTGGAATGAAAATCAAGTTGCAAATAGTCCCTGTTAATAGATAGTCATCCTCCTAGCCCGATCATTATCCAAGCCTTTTCTGTCCAACTGTTTGCTCTCTTTGGGCTCTATCTCCCCCTGTCATTTACTACTTACCCTCTCCCCCCATCCTATCTTCTGCATATAAATCGACATTTCCCCACTGTTCTGGGGAAGGGTCACTCAACCCAAACGTTAATAGATGCTGCCAGACTTGCTGAGCTTTTCCAGCAATTTCTGTTTTTGTTTGTAGTTGAGAATGTAGTGACTGCTGCTTGAGGTCTCACTGCCCATTATAACATAAATAGAAACAACCCAATGTCTCAGTTTGCACTGCAAACTCAGACTCAGGTCATGTAAGTTCTCACAGCAGTGTAGCTTTTTGCCTCCAATAGATTACAAGAATTGCTGTGAAGCCACTCAGAGAGTGCAGAATAATGGCCATGGTCAACACCGATTGCACACTAATGCAGTGGTATCCATTACAGTCCTGTGCCTCGTTGCCATGTGGGACCTGCAGAGCCATGTGCCCAACTACCTTGGAAAAGCCAAGTGACCATTACTCTTGCTTCTTTCTGATGATATTAAGATGATAAAGTATTTTCTTTTGATGCATAGGCCTCAATTTCCTCTCAAATGCAGTGCGATCAGTCGGCTCGGAAAGGTTAGTAATACCACCTGTTCCTACCTAGAAAGATCACAGGAAGCTAAGAGGGATAATGACCTTGACAGTAACTTGAATCGCCAGACTCACCTTAGTGCTGTGCAGGTCCTGTCAATAGAACTGAAACAGTGCTGTGGCCACTTCCTTGGTGAATCAGACATTGGTCCTGCTGAAGTGGAAGAGGGAGAAATACAGGAATTTCCGTGTAAAGCCTACTCTTCTTTATTTCATGAGGAGCTTCCAGCCATACCAACATCACACTCTTATGTTACAGATGAAGAGGGATTATGTCGTATTATGTCCAATGGTTAATATGCATTTTTCCTTTAAGAGACATACTTATGGTCTCATCACTGTATCATATCATGTGACCTGACAGTTTAGAGGTCTCAGACTTTCCCTTAACTGAGGCTACTTGAAACATAACATGTTGCCGAATGCATGCTACTGTTTGTAATCAACAGCTAAATATTAGCCCAATCACTGAAGTGGCTGTAACTCGAACAAACATTTATTTCAGGATCTTTGAGGTGCTGCATTTTGGGAAAGCAAATCTTAGCAGGACTTATACATTTAATGGTAAGGTCTTAGGGACTGTTGCTGAACAAAGAGACCTTGAAGTGCAGGTTCATAGCTCCTTGAAAGTGGAGTTGCAGGATAGAGAAGAAGGCGTTTGGTATGCTTTCTTTCATTGGTCAGAGTATTGAGTACAGAAGTTGGGAGGTCAAGTTGCGGCTCTACTTGACAGTGGTTAGGCGTGCAATTCTGGTCTCCTTCTTATGGAAAGCTGTTGTGAAACTTGAAAGGGCTCAGAAAAGATTTACAAGGATGTTGCCAGAGTTGGAGGATTTGAGCTATAGGGAGAGGCTGAACAGGCTGGGACTGTTTTCCCTGGAGCATCGGAGGCTGAGGGGTGACCTTATAGAGGTTTACAAAATTATGAGGGGCATGGATAGGGTAAATAGGCAAGGTCTTTTCCTTGGGGTGGGGGAGTCTAGAACTAGAGGGCATAGGTTTAGGGTGAGAGGGGAAAGATATAAAAGAGACCTAAGGGGCAACCTTTTCACACAGAGGGTGGTACGTGTATGGAATGAGATGCCAGAGGAAGTGGTAGAGGCTGATACAATTGCAACATTTAAGAGGCATTTGGATGGGTATATGAATTGGAAGGGTTTGGAAGGATATGAGCCGGGTGCTGGCAGGTGGGACTAGATTGGATTGGGATATCTGGTCGGCTTGGATGGGTTGGACCGAAGGGTCTGTTTCCATGCTATACATCTCTATGACTCTATGACACACCTAGTCATAGAATCCTACAGCACAGAAACAGATCCTTTCGCTCAAATTGGTCCACGCCGACCAAAATGTCCATCCATGCTAACCCCATTTCCCTGCACTTGGCCCATATCCTTCTAATCATTTCCTGTCCATGCATTTGTCCAAAAGCCTTTTCAATGTTGTTAATGTACCCACCTCAACCACTTCAGCTGGCAGCTCATTCCATTTTTGTACCACCCTCAAGTTTCCTTTTGTTCTTTCAGCTCTAACCTTAAACTGATGCCTTCTAGTCTGCGATTCCCCAACTCTGGGGAAAAAAGACTGAGTTCATTCACCCTATCCATATCTCTCCTGATTTTATACACTTTTATAGGATTCCCCCTCAGTCTCCTACGCTCTAAAGAAAAAAGTCCTAGCTTGACAAACCTCTCCCTACAACTCAGACCACGGAGTCCTGGAAACATCCTTGTAAATTTCATCTGCATTCTTTCCAGTTTAATAACATCCTTCCTATAGCAAGGTGACCAAAACTGAACACAATATTTGAAGTGTGGCCTCACCAACATCCTGTACAATTGCAACATAACTTCCCAAGTTCTATACTCCATGACCTGACTGCTGAAGGCTAGTGTGCTAAAAGCCTTATTCAATGCCTGACTACCTGTGACCCTACTTTCAGAGAACCGTGCACCTGAACTCCAAGATCCTCCTGTTCCACTATACTCCTTAAGACCCTACCATTCACCATGAAACTCCTACCTTGATTTGACTTTCCAAAATGTAAGACCTCACACTTATCTATATTAAATCCCATTTGCCATTTCTCAGCTCACTTCCTCAGCTGATCAAGGTGTTGATGCAATTTCAGTTACCTTCTTCACTGTCTACAATACTGTATTTTAGTGATATCTGCTTACTAATCATGCATTGTAGATTCTCATCAAAACCATATAAAACAAACAATGGGCCCAGCACCAACCCTTGAGGCACTCCACTTGTCACAGGCCTCTAGTTCAACAAGCAATCTTCCACTATTCCCTTTGTTTCCTACCATCAAGCCAATTGTGCATCCAATTTGCCAGCTGTCCCTGGATTCCATGCAATCTAACCTTCCAGCGCAGCCTACCATATGGAATGTTAACAAAGGCCTTACCGAAATCCATATAGACTACATCTACCACCATGCCCTCGCCTGGTTTCCTGGTCACTTCATTAAAGACCTCTAACAAATTTGTGAAACATGATCTCCCATGCACAAAGCCATGCTGACTATTAATCAAATCCTGTCTTTCTAAATGCATAGGTAAAAACAATGACTGCAGATGCTGGAAACCAGATTCTGGATTAGTGGTGCTGGAAGAGCACAGCAGTTCAGGCAGCTGCTCCTTGGATGCTTTCTAAATGCATGTATATCCTATCTCAGAATCTTCTCAAGTAACTTACCCATCACAGATGTTAGGCTTACTGGTTTATAGTTTGTGGGATATAGGTGAATTGATGTTATTTCTGCAAATTATAAGTTCTGATACAGAGTAAATGAATTCACATTAGTCTGTGATTGTTTTCTCAGCTAGGAGCCGAGTTAGCAAAAATGGGAACTACATAGAGGAAGGACTTAGCATGAGACGTGATTACAGAACAATGGTAGAAATACAGGCACTAGATAAAATGCTGTGAAAAGAGGCCTTTATAAACATCTGTTTCCCACTTGGACAGAGACACAGGAACAAACCCCAATTAAAAGGGCTTAGTGATAAGATGCTGTTAGGGGCAGCGCAGATGGAGGGAGTAGATAATGGTAAGCAAAGGATGGGATGACGTCAAACAACCTTATAGGAGGCAGAGATAGACATTTGTCACTGACAAGGCCGGATAAACAGAAGTTGTGGGATCAGTCTTAAGGAAATGAGTGACGTAAACGGAGGAGGGAGCAAACAATGGAATAAGAAAAAAAATGGGGATTCAAACTGTATAAATTTCGAGAGTTTGTTGGATTTGATGTGCATTCGTCGTTGTCTTACCTGGCTTTTGACATTGCACCCACTTGCAAGTGTACAAATAAATGACACTATTTCAGATTTTTGGTCTCAGACTGAAATTATTGAAGTGAGTGAGCTTTTGTTTCTCACAAGTTCTTACATTATGGGAGCTAACATAAGAATTGCCAGATCTGGTACAACTACTCTGCTGGAGGTGAGACCCTCACCTTAGTGGCAGTGCCACAACTGTAGCCTCCATATGTGTCACTTTTTTTTTTAATGTTCAGGTTGCTAACTTCTTTGGCTTTCCTGTCAAAATGCAGCAACTGTGCTCTCCAAAATCTCTTCTGAAACCATAACGTTCTCACAAAATTTACCCAAGGTAAAATATGCCAAAAACATTTCACCTTCAAGTTAGTGAATGGTTCTTTAACTAACATTAGCGAGAAGGGTGCCATATGCAGATGAAAACATGTTCAGCTGTACAGTTTACGGATGTTGCTGGCTAGGCCAACATCTATTATCCATCCTTAATTGTCTCACTTAAATGCATGCCCCCTCATATTAGGCATTTAAACTCTGGAAAAAAACATTATGACCGTCAACACTATCTATGCATCTCAAAGTTATAGACTTCTATCAAGCCTCTCAGTCTCTGCCGCTCCAGAGAAAACAAACTGAATTTTTATAGACAGTCCTTATAGCTCATGCTCTCTAATCCAGGCAGCATCCTGATGAACTTCTTCTGCATCCTTCCAAAGCCTCCACATCCTTCCTGTAGTACGGTGACTAGAAATCGAATGCAATACTCTAAGTGTGGTTGAACCAAAATCTTATAAAGCTGTAACGTTATATCATGATTCTTGTACTCAACTCCCCGGCCAATAAAGGCAAGCATGCCATACGCCTTCTTTACCAACCTATCTACTTGAATGGCCACTTTCAGGGAGTTATGGAGTTGAACCCCGAGATCCCTGAGAGTTAAGTTTCTCTTGCCATAGAACTGCTGAGTTTCAGCAGCATTATCTGTATCTGTTCCCCAGAACATTAACCTGGAGCTGTAGATTATTAGTGCAGTGATATTACCACTACACTACTGCCTGATGAGAAGACTACAGCTGTTATCTGGACTTTTGCAGTTCAGGTTTGCAGAGTATGTGCAAACTCAGCTTAAGAGACAGGTAGATGTCTGACTCTGCACACTATATTATATATACACACACACCTCACACAAACCCATCCACCCACCCTCTGACTTCTCTAGTATGAAGCCTACTAATGCTATGAAACTGAATTTTGCAAATAAAGCAGAAGTTACTAGTAATGGGAGCAGAAAATGAATATCCAATATTAACAGAACTCCTGACAGATAGAATGTGGAGCTAGCACAAGAAATCAAAAGAAACATTTGTTTCTAAATTTGCACACAGTGCAGCCTGACTGACTACAGTAAGACAGTGTGCTTAAGCAGAGAATTTGATAAGTGAGGGAATTCAGCACAGCAAGGGCAAAAGTGCAGTTCTGGTCTTTCACAGAACAAAGAGTGATTTGAGAAAAGGAACCAGAGACCGTGAGACTGAAGAGTTGGAACCCAAAGGTATTAATCAAGTGAGTAGGTGACTGATTGGTTAGTGAGTTTTAATAATTCCTTTTCTTTCTAAAGTTTGAACTTACATTGATAATATTGTATTAAAAGTGCAGCTTAGCTATTTGAATTCCTTTAAAAGACTGCAATTCTAATCACTGAGTGAGATTTCCAAACATAAAATGTAATTCATTAAATGAAACTCAATCAGGGAGAGGAATGGAATAAAATAGAATGTGTTTGCAGTATGGAACAGTTTCACTAGGTGGATAGACATTGTATTCTATAGTCAAATAATTGAGTTCTGAAAATTGCATTACCTGTCCAGTACCAGGGTTATGTTACTTAGAATGATAGAATCCCACAGTGTGGAAGCAGGCTAATTGGCTCATTAAGTCCACACCAACCCTTCATGGGGAGAATGTGCAAACTCCATACAGATATTTGCCCAAGGGTGGAATCAAACCAGGATCCCTAGTGCTGTGAGACACCAGTTCTAACCACTGAGCTACCATGCCGCCCAGCAATACTGTGGAAGAAAGAGTGATCTATATCAACAATATGGCTTACATTTGAATACTCTAAGTACATCAAATTCATCAGCTCCCCTTAATCCACAGCATGTTACTTCTTCAAAGAACTCCAGTAAATAGTTTGAACATGGTTTCCCTTTGACAAAACCATACTGACTGTCTGATTACCTTGATTTTTTAAAATGTGTCCTGCTACAAAGTCTTTTAAACTAATTTTCTAACATCTTTCCTCAGACAGATTTTTATTAATTGGTTTATAATTTGCTGTTTTCTGTCTCCAGTAGAAAATATAAAATATATAGAGGAACTCAAATCAAACACAAACATGACAGGACAATTCATGGGGCTAAAGCCTGACAGGTCTCCTGGATCTAAAAGCTTGAATGGTCTTAAGTTTCAAATTGCCTTAGATTCGGTAAAAGTTCAGCAGGTGGGAAAATTGTAAATGAAAACCTTTTGGCCACTTCGCCTCACACCTGCCATTGGGAAAATACTAAAACTCATTAAGAAAG
Organism: Chiloscyllium plagiosum; assembly: GCF_004010195.1. NCBI lineage: Eukaryota > Metazoa > Chordata > Chondrichthyes > Orectolobiformes > Hemiscylliidae > Chiloscyllium > Chiloscyllium plagiosum. The sequence continues at coordinate 130,398,995 of NC_057710.1, forward strand.
TAGCAACAGTATATTTAGAAAATCATTATGCAATCGGGTAGAATCCATATAGTTTTATGAAAAGGAAATTAAGTAGAATTCTTTGAGCATGCAATAAACAGTGTCAGTAAAGAGAAATCGGTAAATATAGTGCTTTGGATTTCCAAAAGGCATATGCTAAAACATTACAGGTTGTTCTGCTATATCACATGCTCGTTAATGCAAATTCATTGTAACATGATTAATAAATTGAGGACACTCTTTCTAAAGTGCAAACTTTTAAAACATGTGTTAGCTGTAATGTGATTACATCACCAACACTTTAAGCACTGTTTCTAAAGCACAATGTTTCTATAATGTGGGAATGCACAAGAATGTAGCCATCATGCTATAGAAGAAATACCTATAGAAGAAACACCCAGATTAAGAACTCATTATGTTGATGGTAATGTGTTGCTATGGAGAGACGACTGGTTAACTAACAGCAAATGAATAATTGGGATAAATAAAACAGTTCTTCTAAACTGCTCGAGTACAGGCTTGACCTATTCAACCTTTTATTTCAAAATATACTTTACTCCTGAAAAATATCTTTATATATAGACATCATCACGAAAGCAAAACTGTTCTACACAGTAACATAAGAAGAAACAAATAAACATTGGCATTTGGTTTTATCCAGCAAACAAACCAAAGGAATTTCTTATTTGTACAAGGTTATATTTACATATATTTGAGGCATCAGGAGCATCTTTGTAAAGCAATTACTTCACTTCCAGATTCAGCCTATAATACCTACGAGCTGCTTACAATTGAGACATATCCCCCTCTCAGTAAGGACAGCAAATAGCACATGGGGATAGAGGTACAGTGCTCCCCATACTCTTATACAGTTGTAGCAAGATTTCCCTACTCTTTATAAACTGAGAGGATATTTACCCTCAAATGGGAACCTAGAGCTAGGTGGCAAAATTCAAAAAGGAGGGTAAAGATGTAGATGACGAGAACTTCCTTCTCTCAGAGGCTTGTCAGTATTTAGAACTCCTTTTCCCAGAAAGCTGAGGGCGGCACAGCAGCCAGTGGTTAGCACAGCTGCCTCATAGATTAGATTAGATTACTTACAGTGTGGAAACAGGCCCTTCAGCCCAACAAGTCCACACTGACCCGCCGAAGCGTAACCCACCCAGACCCATTCCCCGCCATTTACCCCTTTCACCTAACACTACGGGCAATTTAGCACGGCCAGTTCACCTGACCTGCACATTTTTGGACTGTGGGAGGAAACCTATGCCGGAACAGGGAGAATGTGCAAACTCCACACAGACAGTCGCCTGAGGCGGGAATTGAACCCGGGTCTCTGGCGCGTGAGGCAGCAGTGCTAACCACTGTGCCACCGTGCCGCCCACGGTTTCCTCCGGGTTTCCTCCCACAGTACAAAGATATGCAGGTTAGATTAATTGGCCATGCTTGTAGTATTAGGTGTATTAGTCAGGGGTAAATGTAGGAGAATGGGTCTGGGTGGGTTGCTCCTCGGAGGGTCGGTGTGGACTTGTTGGGCTGAAGGGCCTGTTTCCACACTGTAGGGAATCTAATATAATCTAATGTAAGGCTGTAGAGGCTAAGTCATTTTCAGATTGACAAATCTCACTAGCAGAACAGTGAGGAATGCACAAAGACTGTACAGCGATACTAATAGGGTAAAGTAAGTTATCAAAAATTGACAGTAAGACTAAACAAGTAGATTATTTAAATGGAGAGACATGGCAGAATATTGTGGTACGGGGGATTTGGATGTCCTTTGTAACATTAAGTATAAAAAAAGTATTCAGATATAGCAGGTAACTATAAAGTAAATGGAGTGTTAGCCTTTCCAGCAAGGATTTTGGAGGGTCATAGTAAGAAAGCCATTTTATAGTTGTATTGGACATTAGTGAAAACACATATGGAGTGGTGTATACTGTTTTTGTCTCCAAACTTGAGGAGGGATATACAGAACAATCACAATTTTCCGAACGAGACTGGCGGGGAGTATTTTGTTCGGAAAATTGATTGTTTGGATAATGGATCAGGGTTCCCGTGGTGATGGCAATAGCAGGAACAGGGTTCCCTTGACGATGGTAATAGAAGGAACAGGGTTCCTGTGGGGATGTCAATAGCAGGAACAGGGTTCTCTTGACGATGGTAATAGAAGGAACAGGGTTCCTGTGGCGACGGCAATAGCAGGAACAGGATTCCTGACGTGGCAGTAGTGGCACGAACAAGGTTCCCGAGGTGGCGGTAATAGCAGGAACAAGGGTCCCGTGGACATTCGGATAACCGAGAGTGTTCTGTATTTGCATTGGAAGCAGGTTAGAGTCAAAACCTGTGTCTTGGAAGAGCACAGCAGCTCAGATAGCATCCGAGGAGCAGGAGCATCGCTGTTTTGGGCATAAGCTCTTCATCAGGAACGTGAGACCCAAAACGTCAACTCTCCTGTGCCTTGGATGCTGCCTAACCTGCTGTGCTTTTCCAGCACCACACTTTTCAACTCTGATCTCCAGTGTCTGCAGTCCTCACTTTCTCCTTGGAAGCAGGTCAGTCAAGGTTCTCAAGGCTGATTATTGACAGTGAAAGTGTTGGTTTATGAATGTCGTTTCTGGGATTATTGGAATTTAGATGTGGGGCTGGATTTGTTGTTCCCCTGTTTGGTATGTTTTGGCACCGGGGTTAGTGTGGGCAAGCGCCATAAAATAGCTCAGTTTGTCAGACAATCCCCTTCTAACCACTCCCATCCACCATATTTCAATGAATAATTAATGGTCAGACTTGAGTGTGCCCCCCATTAAAAATAGCATCAACCCTTCCTTTCAATTTACCTGTTCTCCAAAGCCCATCCATCATCACCCCTCCCATCTATCACCCTCCATTCTAACCCCCAGCCAATTCCTCCCTATCCAATATCCCCAACTTAGCACATTCCACGATGCACTGGGCCTCCTTTGTCGGCTTGCTGCAGCTCTGACAGTGTTCACTACTGGGTTATGGCGCTGCCAGCAAACCCGATGCAATGATAGCTGCAGAAGAAGAGGTCTTCGCCCACTGATGGGCACCCTTTACCCATTTATAGCAAATTATGGCCACAGGACAGACTCCTATTGAAGTCATACTGCACAGAAACTCACCCTTCAGTCCAACTTATCCATGCCGACCACAGTCCCAAACTCAACTAGTCCCACCTGCCCGCACTTGGCCCATATCCCTCGAAATATTTCTTATTCATGAACTTACCCAAAAGTCTTTTGAACATTGTAACTGCACCCGCATCCTCTGGAAGCTCATTCCACACACAATTCATTCCATTACACTCGATGGAAAGAAAATGCCCCTCGCACATTTTTTAAAATCTTTCTCCTCTCACCTTTAAAATATGCCCCATAGTCTTGAAATCCCCTACCCCAGGGGAAAAGACACCTGCCATTCACCTTATCTAGTACCCACATGATTTTACAGACCTCTATAAGGTGACCACTCAATCTCCTACGCGCCAGCAAAAATAATCCCAGCTGATCCAGCTTCTCCTGATAATTCAAATCCTTTATTCCCAGCGACATCCTGGTAAACCTATTATGAAAGCTCTCTAATTTAATAAGATTCGTCCTGTAAAAGGGCAACCTAAACTACATACAGTACTCTTGGTCCATCAACTGCTCACCAACTACTGTTCCAAGACAGAACAAGCAGACTGTGCCAACTCCTCTCTCCTCTCTCCTGGTAAAATTGAAACGTGTGAGTTTTTGAAAGGGCTCGACAAGCGAGATGGTGAAGGGGTCTCCCATTTAAGATGGTGATAATAAACTATTTTCTTTTCAGAAGATCTTCAGCCTTTGGAATTTTCATTTCCAGAATTCAGTGGAAACTGGTTAATGAATATATTTAAAGCTGAGTCTGACAAATTTTCAATCATATGGAAGTCTAGGGTCATGAAGGCAGCTATGAAATTGGAACTGAGGCCACAATCAGATCAGGCTCAAGCTAATGCTCTGATTCTAATTCTACCAGAGCATTGGATGGAATTTAAATTCAATTCATAACTCTGGATTATATCCTTAGTTCTTTTTCTTCTTTCATGGAAAGTGTGTGTCACTGGCAAAGTCAGCTTTTGTGTCCAACAAAATTGCTCAAATTTCTAACTAATTATAATCTCAAATTAGCTTCAGTGCAGTTAGACTGAAATTATGGAGCCACATGTTCATGGAAGAATGACAGATTTCCTTCCTTAAATGACATTCGTTAACCGATTGGATTTTTATGATAATTGATGGTCGCTTCATGGTCACTGTTAGTGAGGGAGGCTCACAATCCCAGATTTAATGAATTAAATTTAAATTCTAACCACTGACCTGGTAGAACCCATTACCCCCAAAGTTTTAGCCTGGGTCTCTTGATTAACGAGGTCATTATCACAACGCTGCTTTCTCTCCCATAGTAAAGTGGATGACTCTCAACTGCCCTCTGTAATGGATACAGTGGCTTGCAAAACTAAAGGCAACTAGGGCTGGGAAAAAAAATGCTGGCCTTGCCATTGATTTCCAAATCCCATGATATCATAAAAATAAGCCTTGGTCTTATTGAAACACAGTTTGATTGACCAAATGCCTTAATTCAGCATCTATTTCTTAAGAACATACTCTGAATGTCAATACTAAATTGCTCATAGTGCCTTCAGATGTGTAGGTTAGGTGGACTAGCCTTGGGAAATGCAGGGTGACTGGCATATGGTATGGATGGTCAGTGTGGACCCAATGGACTGAATGGCCTGCTTCCACATTGTAAGAATTCTATGATTCCATGAAGAACTTGTGAAAGTCAGGAGGAAAAGAACTCTCAGACAACTTGACAACAGATAATCAGCACACTTGGAGAGACCTGCAATGAAAACACTGGAAAGAAAATAAGAATAGCACAGGGGATGCATCTCAAAAGAAACATTGACAAAATGGAAATCTGAAAAGAGCAAATGAACAGTCTTAGAAAGTAGTCGAACAAAACTATGTTGGTAAACTGAAGCATAAGCACAGCAACATTTTCAAAAGGTGACAAAGAACTGTAAAGAAGGAAAATCCATGATCAGGCAATGTTCTGTGGAAATTTAGATAAAGTGAAGCAGAAAAACCTCAAAGAAAGGTACAATCTTAAAAGAAAGCTTGCAGACATGTTCCAATAGTAGACAAGAACAAAGTGGAATAGTGCAAATAAAACACCATGACCAGCTTCAGGAACAGTCAGACTATTTTGAGGAACTGTTAATTTGACTGTAAGCAATCTCTTTAGACTGCAGCAGTACAAGCAAATACAAATAAACCTACAGAGAATTCATCAAAGAAACTGAAGAGTGGGGGAGAAATAAAAACAACGTGACGTTATACTGCACTGTTCACAACCTCAATTTTCTCCAAGTATTTTACAACAGTATTTTTGAAGGGCAGTCTCTGTTGTAATGTAATAATGTCAGTACCTCATTTCTGCACAGCATGGACTCATGCACTGCAATAAAATAAATGGCCAACTCATCTATTTTAGATGGTAGTTGAATGATAAATTCTATCTGGGGTGACTAGAGAATTCCTCCGCTCAACTTCAAAGAATACCATATCATTTCTGACATCCACACTGGATTAACATCTCATGTGAAAAGTGACACCTCCAGCAGTGTCAAATAGGTTCTATGCTCATGTGGGGCTTAAACTCATAACCTTGTCTTAGAAATACAATTGTCACCGGTTTAGCCACAGTTTAAACATTCAGGTCAGTAGACCATGAGAAGTATGAACTTGGACTGAAGTAGTTACTCAACCTTTCATGAAGGTATGGGAAAGAGAATCCTGGAGACTGGAAACATGATTAAATTATAAAGTGTACAGAGAGATGTGCTCTCAATAGTTGTCTCACTCTGTACCAGGGAGAGCTTTTCAAAATAATTACCATGAAAAACTGAAGACACAATGTGACAATTGGATAAGAGTCAAACAGACTGCTTTCTAAAACACAATCACACAATGGCCAAATAAGTACAGTGCTACAATGGAACAATAAATTGATTGGAACTCCTCTTTGCCTCACAGCTTTGGAGATTTGTAAATTTGAAAAGGCACTTGATAGCAAACATTAAAATATCTTTTGAAAGTTGATGCTATGCTGTGGAACACTGGAGTCCAATATCATCAAAATCAAATATCATACCAAATCCATCATTGAACAGACCATGCAATTAACCCTTTGAAGGTGAAACTGGAGTAAAACTGGAGTTGCTTGTTGTTGCTGTTATTGCTTCTTTCAGAGATAGACTGGATAATGTCAAGAACATAGCCTTGTTGAGATAGCCATTCAATGATTTTAAGTTTTACTGATCATTCTATAGCATAAGCAACAATAAATGGAGAACTCAATTGATAGACTAGCCATGTTAGTAAGCTTCAAAATCAACAGACAAAACTAGAGTGATGCACATGATAGTAAAAATGAGTTGACTGGATTACTGTAAATGGAATGCCCACTTAGGGCACAAAGAAACTAATCCATCTTGGAAGCAGCATTAATAAAAATTGTCAAGTTTACAAGTTACTAATATATGAAAGGTGAAACTGTATTCTGAACATTAAAGCAAAGTTACTTTAAAAGAATATGAAATAGGTGGAGTTGACAATTCAACCCTGCTCTTGATTACTTGCTGTGCCCGCATACTGATTCTTTGTGACTCCTGTACTAAAACACCAAGATCCTCTCGTACATCAGAATTCCCAATTATTTCTCCATACAAGTTTTTTTATTCTTCCCGCCAAAATGAACAACATCACATGTTCCCATATCTTTTCCAGATCTTTTTCCCACTCACTCAACATATCAAAATCTATCTGAAAACTGCATACTTTCTGCACAATATAATTTTTCACCTATATTCATATCATTTGCTAATTTAGTTACCATGACTTTGTCTCCATCATCTAACCCATTGAGGTAAATTGTACAAGTCTTCGGCACAGACTCTGTGGGATGAATGGGCTCCACTTCTTATATCCTGCCAAACAGACAAAGACCTATTTATGCAGGCTCTCTGTTTTCTGTCAGCCATCCTAACATTTTACCTTGATACTGTGAACTTGCATTTTCTGCCATAACCTTTGATGTGGTACTTTAACAAATCCCTCCTGGAAATCCAAGTACAGTACATGCACAGATTCCTGCCTATCCACAGCATATTACTCTTGCAAAAAAAGTCTAATTCATTGTTTAAGCATGATTTCTCTACATATTGATTCCTCCTGATTACCTTCAGGTTTTCTAAGTGCACAGCTAGAATCTCTTTAATGATCAATTCAAAGACCTTGCCCATGACAAAAATCAAGCTAACTGGCCTATAGTTTCCTGTTTTCTGCCTCTCTCCCTGTTTGAATATATTCGATTTTTTTATAAGTCCGAACAACTTAGAAATCCATTAACACGGTTTTTAACATGAGGAGACAGGAAAAGTAGATGAGTCCCAGAGAGAACTAGGACATGAACGAAGCTTTGAGATTGGAACAAATTAAAGACTAGGCGCCATTTTCACAAAATGCCTCAGAGATTTGCCACTGTTAGGCTAGACTTATGATTGGACAAGCTAAACAGTGTGTGGATTTTCAGAGTTCACAGAGACTCAGCCAATGTAAAAAAAACACACAGCAAGAAAGAAGTAAAATTGAAGTCTGCAATTTTGAAGTGCTGACTACTGAGTCAGAATTGCTGCAAACGTTCCACTTGCTGCTGCTATGCCAATTAACAGAGATAAGCAGCAGGCTGGAATTTTTCACAGTGGTGAAAGTGCGACAGACCTGAATAAGTAACCCAAACAGATAAGAGGAGCAACCCCATTGTCAATGCTGGGGAAAGAGTATGACAAGGTCTAATTGCATTTTAAATCTCAATGATTAGGAGAAAAGCAAGCAGGAGAGACTATGGATTTTGAAGATATAGTTTGAAGATATAATATCACCAACTGTTTAAAATGGTCTTCATTTTCGGATGTCCTTCATCTCCCATCAAGGGCAATGGATCAACAATAGTTACCATGGCAACTATTTGCCATGGGAATGACACTTCTGAGAGATGGAAATTACTCAGGAGCAGGCGTGTATGAGATGAATAGACAACACAATGAAGACCCTATATGATGTAAAGAATGTGTGTGCAATGGATGTGCAGAAAATAATGAAAGTGAGATGATTTGAACTGTTACATAATTTTAAAGAATGAAGGACACATTGTTGATTATGGGTTTTAGGCAATTTAGATAAATTGTAACTGCAAATGAGAGTGCATGCAATCTTCTTTTAGGGGAATTGCATTCATACGTATTGTCTTGGCTGGCTTGCCATAAGAATGTAACTTCTATCTCTGCTGTTAGTGTTTTCATTTTAATTTGCGGCAGCCATTAAACGTAATGCTTGAAACAGTTTTTTAAAATCCTATCGTGGGTCACTGACTGCCACGTTTCCACCTTAAGAAGACAGTGGTGCGCTGTCTTTTTGAACGACTGCAGTCCATGTGCTGTAGGAAGCTGCACAATGGTGTTAGCGAAGGAGTTCCAGGATTTTAACCTGGTAACAATGAAGAAATTGTGTGATATTTCTAACTCAGGATGGTGATTGACTTGCATGGGACATTGCAGGTGGTAGTGTTCCCATGTATCTGTCGCTGTAGTCCTTCTAGATGGAAGTGGTAGTGGGTTTGGAAGGTGCTATCTAAGGATCTTCAGTGCATTTTTTGTAGATGGTACACACACTGCTGCTTCTGAGCATTGGTGGTGAAGGGAGTGAATGTTTGGATGGGTGCCAGTCAAGCAGGCTGATTTGTCCTGGATGGTGTTAAGCTTCTTGAGTGTTGTTGGAGCTGTACCCATCCAGGCAAGTGGTAAGTATTCCATCAGACATCTGACTCGTGTCTTTTAGATGATGGACAGGCTTTGAGGAGTCAGGACATGAGTTACTTACTGAAGGGTTCCTAGCCTCTGACCTGCTATTGTAGCCACTGCATTGCTAGTCCAGTTCAGTGTCTGGTCAGTATTTTGAATATTCAAGTGAGATTGTCACTTAACATTTTTGATTTGAACAAGAGGCACCTAGGTTTTCTAAGCCAGCAGCTAATGGCAGTTAATTCTAGGAGGGAAGTAGTTTACACATACTCTCTAAATACAGACTGCCTGCCTGGAATCATTCACCACTGAGCAACCATCCCACTCTCTGTCGAGGCCACCATTGTATTTCCTCACCACCTGTACCCATACCCCTCTGTTTTAAAAAATTCTCAAGGTCAGGTTCGTAGGAGAGTAGTCTGACACAGAACAAACGACCAAGAGGCGAGTCTGCTAGAATATGGGCATTTTATTCCCTGCAGCGTCGCCACAACCAGGTCTCATACAACGGGTCTGGCTTATACTCACTCTACATGTTACCGGAACTGGGAGCCGTCAGTTCTCGTAGAGTGGTTGCCAACAACCCACGCTCGGCGGTTAAACGTAACCCCGGAGCAGACTCACCGAACTGGAGACTTTTCCAGCTGATATACTCTTTTCCAGATATAAACATTCATGTGAACAGCAGAGCAAGGCTAAAAAACACATTCCATTCTGGTTACATACAGATAAGAAGATTCACACGGGGAGGTGTGTAATAAGATTCACACGGGACTAAGCAACACCTCCATTCCGGTTAGATTCACACATGTATTGGGACATAATTTTTAACCGTTTCACCACACCCTCCAGGGGTCTGACCTCCTTCACCTCTTCTCTCCTCTCTTCCGAGGCTCCTGGTATCCTCACTTTGTGGCCTGCAAAACCCTACCTTTGTTCCACCCCTCCTTACCTCTCAAAACTGTTTACATCCATCTTTCTGAGTCCTCCTTTCTAAGTGATGTCTCTAACATACATCTTCCAAAGGCCTCCAACATCATCATTTGGAACCTATGGCGTCCTTACATCCCAGGATTGATCCTTAACTGCTGACGCTACTCAGCCCCACCACCACTGACTTGTCATCTTCTCTCATCATGGAATAACCTACTTCCATCACTACCCAACTTCCAGAAACTGGCCCCTATTTAATCCTTCCACTGCCAGGCAAATCAGATAAATTATAATCTAGGTTCAAATTTCACTTCAGGTAAATTACAAACTAGGCTTGACTTTCACCTCTTTAATCCTTCTGTCGAGTCGATGTTTTTATACTCCACAGAACCATCAAGAGAAATGAAGACTGTGACAAAACAATTACAAATATTTGACAACAAACGCATTTGAACAATCCTGGAGATTCACCAGCTAAAGGCGATCTGGAACAAGTAATTATGGTGACAGGGCAACAAGAAAACAATAGGCCTTCAATTAAAATGAAAAATTTAGCTTGCATTGACTATAATCTGAGAATGGTCACAAACCTTAAGCATGTGGCTAAACACAGCTATTGAAATTTTCCCCAAGGAAAATTAAAACCAGCCGGACCAAAAACCTGCTTACAAAGAACTGTTGGTTTCCACATGAAAATAATGGATTGCATTTGGGATCAGCTGGAATTGGTTACTCAAAACAGAGTCAATAGTGAGCCAACCATACAGGACCTATATTCCAGGTGAGGTAATAAGGCTGAATGGCAGGGATTATAATCTGTGAAAATAATTTAAAATGACGAACAGCTCCTAAGAGTCTGCCTGTGGGTCTTATCGAACTTTATTGCTGCCAAAATATTAAAGCACTATTGCTGATTGCTTCTGCTTCATCATATATTTTCCATCTGTCTACCTTCCCTGATGACATTCTAATGATGTCTCTTTCGGACAATGTTCAGCAGTCATGTCTCAGGCATGAGCCCAGTCAGTCCTTAAAACAAGCAATTGTCTACTGGGTGCTACATATTCTGGATGATCTGACACAGAGGAATAGCCCAAATGGAAGACAGAAACCCTGATATTAAAGAATGACATAGATACAGGCATTAGAAATGATGTGACTGAGAAGATCGTGAAATAGACATAGTCTGGTTGGAAATTCAAAATAGCAAGTTAAAACAAATAGGTGAGTGTAGATTATCGGCCCCTTGAAATTAGTTCCAATGTTGGACAAAATGTTAAACAAGAAATTACTGGAATTTGTAACAGAGGCAATGTGATAATTGTGGGGTCATTCATCTTCATGTAGACTGGGACAACCAAATTGACAAGAATGCCTACAGAATGAGTGCTCATGGAGGTTTCTGGAAACTCTACATTGTGGAACTGACAGGGGATAAACCTATTTTAGATTTAGCATTGTCTAAAGTAAAAAGATTAAAGTAAAATGACCATGAGGCAATGAACAATTATTATGTGTCTCTTTGAACTGAGACATAATAATTGTTCATTGCCTCATGGTCATTTTTCCTGTCTCTGTTTCTTAGAGATCAACATTTACTTGAGCTACTTTACTCATTCCTTCTCGCTTTTTATCAACTTCTGTTGGCCCTTTGCTGGTTTCTAAAAATAGCTCCCAATCCCTCAGACTTGTAACTCTTTGTTTTGTAATATTTCAGGTCTCTTTTAATCTAGTATTTTTCTTAACTTTCTTAATGAGCCAGAGATGAATTTTTTTTGCTGAGATTCTGTTTGTCAAATGGAATCTGCTTATATGGATCATTTTCCCCACTGGTGATTTGCAGCCATACGTTGTAGTCTTTTTAACAGAGTAGAAATAGATGGCAATCTAGGGGCTAAAATGACTGAAGAAATTAATATCAACAGAAACAAATATTGCAGAAAATTAAGAGACTAAAGTCCAACAAATCTCCAAGATCCAGTATCCCCCACCTTACTGTTCTAAAAAGATGTAGCTGTGGGGATAGGAGATGAGCTAGCCATAATTTTCCAAAATCTCTTAAATTTGAGAATGGTCCCATCAGATTGCAAGTTAACAAATGTTACACTTTCAAGAAGGGAAGGAGGGAGGGGGAAACAGGGAACTATGGATCAGTTTGTCTAAAAATCAATTGTTTAGGACATGTTGGAATCTATTATTAAGGTAAAAATGTATTTCAAAAATCATATCATTAACACAAGTTAGTGTGATTGGACTGAAGGGAAATATTGTTTGCCATGTTTACTGGAGTTTTGTTTGAGAATGTAAGTAGTAAGATTGTTAAAAAGCAATGATGGATAGTATACCTGAATTTCCAAAGAGCATGCAATAAGATATTTCACAAAAGGTTAATAGGCAAGATTAAGGCTCATTGGAGCTGGGGGTAATATATTACGATGGATATACAAATGGTTAGCAAGCAGGAAGCACTGAATTGGCATACAAGGGCATCTTCAACTTGACAGACAGTGAATACTAGAGTCTACAAGGATTAATGCTGGGATGTCAGTTATTTACAGTCTATATGAATAATTCAGGTTAAGAGATAAAGAGTAAAATATCTAGATTTATTGATATAAAGCTGGGTGGAAATGTAAGCTGTTGAGGAGGCTACATAAAGGCTGCAAAACGATCTGGACATGTTCAGTGAATGGGCAACACAATGCCACAATGTAGGGAATTGTGAAAGTTTTTATTTTGAACAAAAGAATAGGAAAGAGAGGTTTTTTTCAAAGGTTTGAAACTTGCAAGTGTTACATTTCAAAAAGACGGTGTGTGCTTGTGCAAGGTATGCAGGTACTGCAAGCTACCAGAAAATCCAGTGGCACACCGGCCATTATTGTAAGGGGATTAGAAGACAGAACAAGTATTTTTACATTTGTACAGGATTTTAGTGAGAACATTTCTAGCATTCTGTGAGTAGTTTTTGTCTCCACGTTTAAGTCTGACACTGGAGATGGTGCAGTGAAGCTTCACTTAACTAAATTAGTCTCTGGGGTGGAGTTCTCTATGATGAGAGGCTGAGTAAATTGCACTTATATTCTCTGGAGTTGAGAGATACAAGATGTTTGAGAGATTTGATGCTTGGAAATGCATGGAGGAACGGGGTAAGTGACCAGGCTCCAACTAGGCTGTGTTTGAAAGTTCAGGCCAAAACTTTTCATGTCTTTAAAAAACCCAGTATAATCAAAGGGGTTTACAGTCGATATGAATAATTCAGGTTAAGAGATAAAGAGTAAAATATCTAGATTTATTGATATAAAGCTGGGTGGAAATGTAAGCTGTTGAGGAGGCTACATAAAGGTTGCAAAAAGATCTGGACATGTTCAGTGAATGGGCAACACAATGCCACAATGTAGGGAATTGTGAAAGTTTTTATTTTGAACAAAAGAATAGGAAAGAGAGGTTTTTTTCAAAGGTTTGAAACTTGTAAGTGTTAAGTTTCAAAAAGACGATGTATGCTTGTGCAAGGTATGCAGGTACTGCAAGCTAGCCTTTATTTAGATTAGAGATTTTTTTGAATCAGTTCAGAACTTTAATCAGTTCAGTTGTAGCAGGGGATCTGTGAAACAGGCTGCTGACCTCTTTCTCTAACTTCAAGCCTGTAAGCTCAAGTTTGTTTTATTTTTACTGCTCGTGCTAAGCGATCTGTGTCTTGTGACTGTTGCACGTATTTTCTGAACAGCATCATTAATTCAGGTTTGATTAGGATAAGTTATCCGATATTAGAATTTCTATTCTTTGCATTTCATTCCATAATTTTGTAAATACATTTTGTTGGTTTAAAACCTGGCAGTCAAACCAGCTAATTTACTCCATGAATATCAACTATATGCTTCACTAAAACAAATAGCAAATTTACAGTCTGGGCTATCTATTTAAAAATGTTTTGAGTGGTCTGGCCTAGTCCATAACAAATCGCACAGCACAGTCTCAGGGCAAAGGCCTGATCATTTAGGATTAAGATGAGGAGAAATGTCACCACTCAAAGGGTTGTAATATTTAGAATTATCTGATCCAGAGGGTTATGGAATCGCCATCAATTAACACATTTAAGGCTGGAAATATAGATTGTTGGTCTCTCAGGGAATCAAGGGAAGGGGAGCAGGCAGGAAAATGGAGTTGAAATCCAGATTGTATTGCCTGTATATGTGTGAGCATATTCAAAGGGCCATATAGTAAAGCACACTCCCATTTCTTGTGTTCTTGTATGTTATTATCCACACATATTCAAACAGACATTTCTGACTTACAATCAGGGGTTGAATTTTATACTCTCCCTTGGGAATGTTGGCGGTGGGAATTGTGAAAAACAATGGCCACCATGGGAGCAGCGCACCCATTGCCAGCTTATCCTTGCCTGGTGCTAGTTCAATCAGGCATTGGATAAGCTAAGTAATCATTTAAGGTCATCGTCCTACCACCTCTGGGATTTTCTCCAGTGGAAGAAATGGACTAAACAATTAAGTGAGACCTGACATCACGGTGGCCAAACTAGGGATGGCCATTGGAATGCCGACTGAAGGATCCCCCAAGGTATTCCCCCTCCGATCCACTCCTGGTCAATCATAGCTCCACACCACCCTCACCAGGGCCAGTTAACATGGCACCAACAAAAGTATAAATTGAATGTTTACCAGGATCCATGGCTCATCATCTTCAATGTTTTGCCTGCAGTCCCAGCAGAAGCCATTACTTCTGGTGTTGCAGCTAGAATGAGAGTGCAGCTGACCATTTACTTGGCTGGCAGTTCTCAGATGCTGGCCTTCCTCTCGGCTGGAGAGCAGAGGTCCCATCTCACAGAGTCATACAGCATCAGACCCTTTGGTTTGATGAGTCCATGCTAACCATGTTCCCAAACTAAACTAGCCCCACTTGCCTGCATCCAGCCCATATTCCTCGAAACTATTCCTATTCATGTTCCTGTCCGAAGTCTTTTTAACATTGTAAGTATACCTGCATCCACCACTTCCTCTGGCAGTTCATTCCAGTCATGAACCACACTGTGCAAAACATTTGCCCCTCATGCCCTTCTTAAACCTTCCTCCTCTCACCTTAATAATATACCCCCCAGTTTTGAAGTCCCCCACCCATGTGAAAAGACCCTTGCTCTTCATCTTATCCATGCCCTACATGATTTCATCAACATCTGTAAAGTCAGCTCTCAAACTCCCACACTCCAGTGAAAAGGCCCAAGCCTATTTTTGTAACTCAAACCCTCCACTCCTGGCAATATCCTGGTATGTCGTTTATGAATCCTTTCCAATTTAATAATATCCTTCCTATAGCAAGGCGACCAGAACTGCACACTGTCTCAACCAACTAAAGACTCAACAGCTGTTAAGTAAGTGCAGGATAAGCCAGACAGCCCATGTGGGATCACTCCTGGTTTTTATACCGGGCCTTGTCAAATTCAGCCTGATTATCCTGTCTTCTTTTTCGAAATGCACAACTAAAGGTCAGTTGCAGCACCCAGAACACTACTGCTGCCATAAACAGTTACTTCAGAAAAGGCATAAGTTGAACCTGGATTCAGCTTCTGAAGCAGTTATCCTGGGGTGATACTTTGTCTTTGTTGCATAGGTACTATCAGTGCAATATAAATCAGTTGTGTTTTCTGGATGGTGGGTGATTTGCTCTTGTTAAACAGTTAAAATGGTTGATCGTTTCCAAGGATAATTGTGAGTCACTGCCTTTGTATTATGTTATTCATCAGTGAAGAATGCTATGAATCTTACTTTTAAGTGAGATGCAACACTTTCTTTCAGCTATACCACGCTAAGGTAAAAGGAGAAGAAAATACTTAAATTTTAGCTTTTCTTTCATTATCAATACTATACCCAATGAGCTATTGATCTCTCCAGCAACTGCTAATGGTTTCAATAACCAAAGTATGTTAAACTGGGAGAAAGTTTTATTCAAGGTAAATGCAGGCATGCTACTATAAAAGATTATAGACAGGATGTGGTGAATACCTCATTCATTTTTGTGATCATATGACATAATGAAAACAAATATTTTTTAAACACAGTATCAAGGTCAAAATCTTAACATGCACTGAAGTATTGTCCTTACCTTTACATCATTCACGTTCATCCTTGTTCCTTCCTTCCCAACAAAAATGTCATCAATATCCACCAAGATGTACCTTTCCAAAGAGAGTGACAATTTCTTCCCTGAAAGGAAACCAATTGCATCCACGAAAATAAGTTTGTGCAGCCAGAAATTCAAGTTGTTGCCGAAGAGAATTCGCTGAATGCCATCATGTAGCCCCAGATCCTGAACCACAGTGGCGTGCAGAATTTCATCAGCAATCTGATGTGGAATGTTATCAGTGGAACTTGGTTTGGCCAGCAACACAGGCTCGTAGGTAGAGTGATTAGACTGGAACACAGTCCAGTCCTCTCCTGGTAAAGGGCCTCTCTCAACTTCTTTAGCTTTAGTGATGTGCAGTAAAGGAGACCGTGGGTTTATACAGCAATCCTTAAGGGCGAGGTTGGTGTGTAGATTCAAGGGAAAGCCCTTCAACTGTGAGCTCAATAAACTATTTTCATTAGCTTTGTGGAATGCTATAATGCCAACATTGTACTCCATACAGTATTTATCCAGCAGCTCTCTATTCCAGGAGTCCATATTCACATATTTCAAAATGTTTTCATATATAATAAGTGCATATCTGCCCCGGTCCTTGTTTGTAAGGGCAGGAATGTCCCCTTTGCCAGGGGCAATTTCAGTATGGTGCTGAAAATGGCTCGACTCTAAAATCGCCACAATCTCTTGCCCAAGCTGTGAATATTGACTCTCCACAAACACCAGAGCCATCGGGTCTGCTCTAGATGTGTCAATGGGCTTTGCAGTTTTCATTTCAAACAGTCTGTATGGTAGGAGTTTGAGATCTCCGCAATCTTGTTCTGGAGTTGGCTTAGAAAGTTCCAGCTCTTGTTTGTAGCCAGTATACAAGTAATAAGCTGATATAATAACACTCACCATGCAAAAGGCGGCCAGTAAGATCACCATCCTTCGCAAATGCCTCCGAAACTTTATGAAAAAATTCATGTTTTGTTTTATCACCTTTTACAGTTTTTTTTTGTTCCCTTCTATGATTCAACAGTGGATAGAAAATGAACAACTTTCACCAGGATGTCACCACAGCTCATGTAACCATTGCAGAAACAATTACTGTTGTTCTTCATCAAAGTTGATAGGGTGAAGCACTTGGCTTGGTTCTCTTCTGATTTTCTGCAAGTGATTACACCAAGGATTATTGATCATGTTCAGCTGAATCTGGACATTGTTCCATCTTCTTCTGGAGGGGACAAATCTGAGCAGAAGCACCTTCACTGCTGAAAATGTCTGCCAGGAAAGAAAAAACATTAAAAAATGTTAGGCAGAACAAGCTATTTTGACAAAGCACAAGTATTTCACATTTTGACTGACACAGGCCAATTAAAAACCATCAAAAGCTTGTAAAGCATACTTATTCTTCCTGAAGTATGCCAAAGGGATTATTTTTGTCTTTACATGTAGTGATTGACCACTATTTTTCTGGAAATTGAGCAATTAAATTGCTTTGTTTGGTAAGGAAGGAAAATAACATTGCTGCTGTAGGTTGTGAAAGCATTTCCATCAATGTGCATCCCTTTCAAATTGTACATTTAAGTGAGTCATTAATATTTATAAACAACAATGCCCTGATTCTTTTCTCTTTATTTCTCAATTGTTTTTCGAAGACAGTCATAAGTGTTAGTCCCAATACTTTTTTTAAAAAAAGCTTCGGAATAGAATAAAGAAAATGCACAGAATTAAGTTATAGCAGATGAACGTGATAAGAGTTCACTCATTTGAATGCTCAAGGAATTGAACTAATTTCATTTATGTCTCAGATGATTCTGGCACAAGTAGCTTTTAAAGATGCTTGATTTCTTCAGGTAAAGAGATGATTAAAGTCATAGAGTCATTATGGCATTGGTAACAGGGCTTCATTCAAGACTGCTATTAGAAGATCGGTTGCATGAGGGGAGTTAATATTGGGAGACAGATCAAACAAGAGTACTGATAATTGTAACTAGGATTAATAGGAATGCTTATCACATATTTCACATTTTCCTCAAATCTTTCAATGCTTATTTTTTATATCTAACATCCAACTTTGCTGATCTTACCCTTCTTTTAAAGGATAACCAGCCTGTCATTCATGATAAGAATTTGGCTCCTACATTTTGTAGATTTTCCTCTCCATAAGTATCTATTTCTTAGCATGGATATTTATCAATTTTGGTGGTAGGGTTGTTTTACATTTGCTATTTTTTTCCACATAATTTGGGCATTGAGGAAAATCATTCGCAAGGAAGTTGATCACTATTTATACTCGGCATTCAATACAATTAAGACAAAATGTAGGCCTGAATTTTCCAATGCCCTGACAATCACTATTCCAGCATTGATGGGAATTACAAATGGAGATCCTATGCATCCTCATCATTGAACAAAAAATGTTGCCCAAGAAAATGAAGGTTCCTCTGGACAAACCTTCTATGTCTGGAACCGTTTTGATGAAGTTAAGTAAACTGTTACTCAGGAAAAGTTATTCAACTATCAAATACAACAGTCTAACTTCTGAGAGTTCAACCGATTCCACTCTTAATACACACACCCTCAACAATAATCCCCCAAGAGCCTAATTTGACATCCACCAAATCAGACCACCCTTTTCTCAGGTCTGCACACAATCACCCCTTCCCCTGCCACTGGAGCCGTTATCCAGTCCCCTTTCCTCATTCCATGTCTAATCGCACCCTTCGCCCACCAATGGATACCTTCACCCCTTTGTCCACTCAGATTTGCCCCTCACTTTCCGCCACTGATTCACTTATCCCTTCCCCTGCTAGAACCACCACCACACCAGATCTGATTCACATCCTCTCCACTTCTACTAGATATGATTTCTCCCATCTATTCTGACCTACCTAAGCATCACATACCTGCATCCCCAACCCCCCCTTTACCAACTTGCACCCTGACATTTTACCTATTTGGCAATATACCCCTTTCCTACATTGCATCATACCCAGCAGGCACCAGACTTACTTGGTACCATGCTCCTTACCAGTCTGGCATCCTAATCCCTGGCCTCCTACCCCTTACTAAGTTTACAGCCGATACAGCTGGCTCCCTACCAACCTGACCCCTCACCCACCCTGCCTATCTGCAATTTGAGAGGGAGAGGGTACAATCGGAAGTGACAATATTTCTGTTGAATAAAGGGAACTATGGAGCTATGAGGGAGGAGCTGGCCAAAGTTCAATGGTGCAATACCTTAACAGGGATGACAGTGGAGGAACAATAGCAGATATTTCTGTGAATAATGCAGAAGATGCAGGATCAGTTCATTCCAAAAAGGAAGAAAGATCCCAGGAGGAGGCATGGGTGGTCGTGGCTGATGAGGGAAGTTAAGAAACATATAAAGTTAAAAGAGAAAAAGTATAACATAGCAAAGATAAGTGGGAAAACGGTGGACTGGGAAGCTTTTAAAGAACAACAGAGGAATTACGAAGAAGGAAATACGCAGAGAAATAATGAGGTATGAAGGTAAACTGGCCAAAAATATAAAGGAGGATAGTAAAAGCTTTTTTAGGTATGTGAAAGGCAAAAGAATGGTTAAGACTAAAATGGGGCCTTGAAGACAGAAACAGGGGAATATATTACGGGGAACAAAGAAATGGCAGAAGAATTGAATTGATACTTCAGATTTGTGTTCACTGGGGAAGACACGAGCAATCTCCCTGAGGTAACAGTGGCTGAAGGACCTGAACTTAAGGGAATTTATATTTGCCAGGATTTGGTGTTGGAGAGACTGTTAGGTCTGAAGGTTGATAAGTCCCCGGGGCCTGATGGTCTACATCCCAGGGTACTGAAGAAGGTGGTCAAGGCGTGCTGGCCAGCCACATTTTCTTTCTTGCTCTTTCTCTTTATCCCCTTTGGCTTTTTTTTCTCTTTTCTCTTTGCTCTTCCTCCTCCGTGCGTGCTTCCCTCCCTCCGTCCCTCCAGCTGCCTTTCAGCTAGCCCTTGCCCACCAGGCTCCTGTAGTCTCCCACATCCCCACACAGGCCAACTGCAAGCCCTCCCCCTGCTTCATAGGGCTGCAGCCTGCATTCTCTCATCCTTCCACACTCCTCCACCCCTCCATTTCGGAATGCCGGGCACTGACCAGTGGGGTACCGCACGGATCAGTACTGGGACCGCAGCTTTTTACAATCTATCTTCAGGATATACAAGATGGTATTCGCAATAACATTCGCAAATTTCATCAGCTGGGTGGCAGGGTGAAATGTGATGAGGATGTTAGGAGATTACAGGGTGACCTGGACAAGTTAGGTGAGTGCTCAGATGCATGGCAGATGCACTTTCACGTGGATAAATGGATCCTTATCCACTTTGGTGGCAAGAACAGGAAGGCAGATTACCACCTAAGTGGAATCAATTTAGGTAAAGGGGCAGTACAGAGAGATCTGGGGGTTCTTGTACACCACTCAATGAAGGTCTGCATGCAGGTACAGCAGGTAGTGAAGAAGGCTAATAGCATGCTGGCCTTCATAACAAGAGGGATTGAGTATAGAAGCAAAGAGGTCCTTCTGCAGCTGTACAGGGCCCTGGTGAGACCACACCTGGAGTACTGTGTGCAGTTCTGGTCTCCAGTTCTGGCTATTGAGGGAATGCAGCGTAGGTTCACGAGGTCAATTCCTGGAATGGCGGGACTACCTTATGCTGAAAGACTGGAGCGACTGGGCTTGTGTACCCTTGAGTTTAGAAGACTGAGAGGGGATCTGGTTGAGACATATAAGATGATCAAAGGATTGGACACTCTGGCGGCAGGCAACATGTTTCCGCTGCGGGGTGAGTGCCGAAACAGAGGACACAGCTTAAAAATATGGGGTAGACCATTTAGGACAGAAATGAGGACCAACTTCTTCAGAGAGTGGTGGCTGTGTGGAATGCTCTGCCCCAGAGGGCAGTGGAGGCCCAGTCTCTGGATTCATTTAAGAAAGAGTTGGATAGAGCTCTCAAGGATAGTGGAATCAAGGGTTATGGAGATAAGGCAGGAACGGGATACTGATTAAGGATGATCAGCCATGATCATATTGAATGGTGGTGCAGGTTTGAAGGGCAGAATGGCCTACTCCTGCACCGATTGTCTATTGTACCTTATTCTCGCAGCACCCTAACGTCATGCTGATCTTATGCATTAACATTTGACAGCAGCTTTTCAAAGTGGTTGTCTGTGATTCCAGGCTTTTAAGTGTCAGAATGCAACAGCTGACTGCTGTGAAAAGGGGGTGTGTTTTGACTCCCCGTGACAGTTCTGGATAAGAAAGAACTGTCAGAATGAAATGATGGCTCCACATTGCTGAAGCAGCCCTTACTGCAAACTTCTCAAACAAATGCATCTCCCTCCTTTCATAAAACAGGAAGGAGTGGAATGGCAATCCGCTGGGCCTGTCAGTGCTTGGAAAATTCTGGCCCATAGTTTACAAACTTCACAAAGGGGACTTCAACAGTTTCAAAGGATGTGATGCAATGAACAAGTAGTGAACCTCGTAGTCTACACAACCTACATGGGAAATAGACTTTCAAGTATTGGAATGTTTCTTTGTCCTGTGATGTATGGGTTGTGAAAAATATGTTCGTTGTCTTTGTACAGAAGCAACAGCAGACATAAAACAGCTAAGTGTTACTGCACTGAAAGTGATCTCAACATGACATCCCTGTTATAAGGGCAAAGTGAAGGTTATTTGGCGTGTATGAGAAACTGGAGAATTCTTAAATCAGATTCCTATGAAGCGAGGAAATGTTTTTCCATTTTGTTCTATTAATAGAGACAAGTGCACTTGGTGGCCACTGACAGGTGACCCCCACTGGAGAGGTAACTCACTGGAATATCTCAATAAGAGATGAGGTGGTGAATGTCTGGCCATAACACAGGCCTTGACACTGGGGACATGGGTTACAAGAAGCTTCTGGCCAACAAGAAGCTAGTAGCTTCTGGGTCCTAAGGTCTGCTGGTCAAGGCCTTACCCTTCAGGCAATCCAGTGAAGAGAAAATCAGTATATTTTAAGCTCTTCTCGCAGGATTGGTGCTTTGGGAGGGGGTGATTGGTGGTAAGACCAGGAAGATGAGTCATGGTTTCACAGTTGGGACACTAGCCACCTTATTTGCCCAATGGGGAGGCAGGTAATTATGGAGGCAGTGAGGTGAGGCCCTTAAACGGTTATTTATTCAGAACTTAAAAAGCCTTGATTGCAAGTCAAGAAAGTTACCCACGGATCTTCTCCCAAACTATCGAGAGGGCGAGAAGGCAGTGAGGATAAACTCATCCAATTGTCTCCCCGTCATTCCACCTCTCTAGCCACCTCCCGAGATGACAAAATTATGTCCAAAACCATTCCATTTCCAAACTTCCATCCCAGCTTTCAGCAAAGTACAAATATTTTCAGATTCTCAAGGAAGCAGTTCTATATTTTCCCATCAGAATTGGAAAATAACACATTCA
The DNA here is from genome assembly GCF_004010195.1 of Chiloscyllium plagiosum. Classification (NCBI taxonomy): domain Eukaryota; kingdom Metazoa; phylum Chordata; class Chondrichthyes; order Orectolobiformes; family Hemiscylliidae; genus Chiloscyllium; species Chiloscyllium plagiosum. The sequence continues at coordinate 130,421,420 of NC_057710.1, forward strand.
GCTGACTTGGAAAACTAAGTTAAATATGTTTCATGATAACTATTAAAAGCTATCTGCTACTTGCATTCATTTCTGTCATCAAGCACCAAATTCAATAATCTTCCTTATAAATGTAAGAGAGAGGGAAACAGACACAACATTAAGGAAGGATAGGCCATTTATAGTAACAGTTCAAAGTCCATTAAATCCTTGTAATCAATCACTATGACATTTCTGTTCACTCAGGAGTCATTTGGTAAAGTTTTCTTCTGTGAGCCCTATGTAACAAAACCATAAAACTGATGATAATGACTTGGTCCAAGGTATGGTTACAAAGAAATGCTGATTTTGCAAGTGAGCATTCTGAGTAAAGAATGCTTCCTGCAGGGAATGCAGGTAGGGAAATACATTTTGACAACTTCTTTGCCAGTTTTCTTTTTCATGTGAATACCATTCCATGCTGGGAGCCCTCAATTGCAGAAACTGCTTAATAAAAGACAAATTGAATCCTCAGCAGAAAAATGGGAGGCCTCAACATTGACTTCAGCCTTACACAGGCACAAGGTATCAAGTCAAACACGGGAAAGGAAATAGTCTACTGATTCCTACCAACCACCATCCCAGAATCAGTATCTTCTTCAGGTGAAACCTTATTTGGAGAAAGTATTAACTGGGTATTTTTTTACCCCTCACTCAAAAGCATCAGTGCCTGATCGAGGAGCGTATCATTGAAAGGGTGGGGAGGGAGACAGTAACAGCCATACCCCTTCACTTGTTGTCACACATCCATCTCTCTGGAGGCATCCCCACCCTTTCAATGGTAAATTAGTCAGTCAGGCACTGATGCTTTTGAGTGAGGGGAGAAAAACACCCATCTCCCTGCAGACCTCCCCACCTTCTCCCACATTACCTAGCTGTGATCAAGGTCACTCCGCTATCTTGAAATTCCAGTGCTTGTCCCTCCAGCAGCAACCGTCACCTCTCCAGTAGTGCTGCTAAGTGAAAGATCTTGCCTGCTGATAGCCTCACCACTGCTTGACTGACTAACTTGATTTGATTTATTATTGTCAAATGTACCAAGATACAGTGAAAAGTATTGTTTGCATGTTATCCAGACAAATCAGACCTTAAATAAGTACATCAGAGTAATAGAACAGAGTGTAGTGCATTGCGTTACAGCTAGAGATGGTACAGATATCAACTCTAATATATGAGAGGTCCCTTCAAATGTCTGATAACATTGGGGAAGAAGCTGTTTTTGAATCTGTTGGTATGAATTTTGAAACTTTTAAATTTTCTGCCTGACGGAAGAAGGTGGAAGAGACTATAACCCGGTGGGAGGGGTCTTTGATTATGTTGGCTGCTTTCCTGAGGCAGTGGGAAGTGCAGACTGAGTCAACGAATGCAAGGGTGGTTTTTGTAATGGACTGGGCTGTGTTCACAACTCTCCCTAATTACTTGCAGTCTTGGGCACAGCATTTAGGCAAAAATGATGAAAGGCCTTTGCCCGAAACATCGATTTTCCTGCTCCTTGGATGCTGCCTGACCTGCTATGCTTTTCCAGCACCACTCTGATCTAAACTTGGGCACAGCAGTTGCCATACCAAGCTTTGATGCATCTGGATAGGGTGCTTTCTATGGTGCATTTATACAAATTGTGGACATGCCAAATTTCCTTACCCTTCTGGGGAATTAGAGATGCTAGTATGCTAATGTTCACCTCAACGCTTATGGTTCAGCAAACCTTCATGCAATGAGATAACAGCGATCCACCACCTACCATCATGTTGTGTGGCAAACAAACACTCAAACCTGAACAACACCAGAACAGAACCTCAAAACTGGGCATCCAGGAGGGGTACTGTGGGCCAACAACAGCAGCTGAATGGTATTCCATCAGGTCTGTAACCTCATGGCCCAGCCTATTCTTCTTTCTACCATCAGGTAGAGATCATCCCTGACTCAATGATGGATGCGGGGCAGGGCAGGGCGGGGGGCTTTCCAGCTGCAGCCTCAGGCTTACTTTAAAATGAGGTGGCAATCTTGTGAAGCCACAACACAGGGCAACTTGCATGCCAAGCACCATAAACAGCGAGTGATAGGGTTAGACGATCACACAACTCACACATTAGATTGAAGTTCTGCAGTCCCGTTACATCTACTGTGAAAAGTGATGGGCTACTGAATGACAGAGGACAACCAGTTCCATAAATAACCTCATCGTCAGTGATGGAAATCCAAGCAAAATCAGTGCTGAAACCTCTGCAACAATCTTCAGCTAGCAGTACTGAGTGGATGGTCCTCCTTCTGACGTCCCCAGCCACACAGTTGTCTGTCATCCCTCGATTCAATTTGCCACATGTGATAGCAAGACACGACTAAAACCAATGGTCACTGAAAAGGCTCTGGGCTATGTCACCATCCTGCTGAATCTCTATTACAGCTGGGACCAATGGCTCAACAAGGTAGTTCAACAGCATTTTCTCAAGGGCAATAAGGACTGGTCTTGCCATCAATGCTTATGTTGCACGATAGAAAAGAAATAAGCCTAGAGTTGGCACTCAGTAATCTGACTGTTCAATGTTCTGTAAGAGTTAGCACCGTCTGTTCCCTGCTTCACAAATTAATATCCAGGAAAAGTTGCTAATTGGGCAGGGGATATGGTATTTCCATACCTGTTTAACTGTTCTGCATGATTATTTCCTAAGTGGAGATTTTTCCTAATTACAGGTGTCACATTCTTTTCTGCAGATTTTATTGTGATCAGCAGCTGCAATCACTTTATGTGTGTACAAATATATTTAAAATCTGAAATGATTTGCATTTTGGTTTGGATTTGGTGGCAGTCAAGGACATATATGGCTTGTGGCTTCATGTACTGGCCTATTTCATAGATGTTAGCTTCATGGGCAAATGCAGTGATCTTTGTCTTATGTGGTTGGAAAAGAATGACTGGTTAGAGAAAAGAAAATCTGCATGTGTCTGACAAATACCAGTGGAATAATTGCATTGGAGAGTTTGCATTTAATAATTTGATAGAATAAATTCTTCACATACACCCAACAAAACCTTTTCAAAGGCCGTTCTAATGTTCCTTGGAAGCAGCTGCTCCAAAGTTGAGACTACCTTTTTGTGGACACACTCTCATAACCCAGATATCATAATTCAAGGTAAGTCACAATAGCTTAACAATGAGCTGAATACCGAAAGTTGGAATAAAATTTAGTACAGAATCACATTTATAGGATATGACTGAAATACAACACATACTACTGACAGTGTTATCAGGACATGTTAATAGCTGTTGCAAGGACACTTCATACAGCACTCGATAGGTTTATGAGGAAACAAAGGCAAACTGCAACGGGTATTATGGATGACTGCATTATAGAGTTGATGGAATTAACCCTACATTCAGGTTTAATACAACCTTAAATTTGCACAGATGATGGCTAATATTCTACTTCAGCACTAGAGGGCAACTGTTCCCAATATTAGACCGAGTATGATGAAGAAAATAATATTTGTAACCACAGCAGAGATAGGGAGAAAAAATGCCCTTTCAACCTCCAGAAATTTTTTAAAAAAGAAACAAAACAAAAATATGTTTTTATCAGCATAGGTTCCTTGAAAATATGATGTACACTGTGAAGTTTTATCCTAATGGTAACTCAAAGGGTATACGATAATCCAATACACATTACACTAATTTTTATTGTTTGAAATAGTGCTCACTGTAAACTTTGTTTTGTTTGTATTTTTTAATAGAAGCTGCTTGAATATGCTTAAATTGAGGCCACAGTACAATACAGACAATCATTTGCATAACAAATTAAGGCTAATTTGCATTATTAGAAAACTAATTATTTATACAATTAATAAACTGCTTTCAGTTTTTACATTTCATATCAATTTTCATATTCCTTTTTTAAAATAATTTCCCATATTTAAATGCTTAGGTACCACTGGATCTCTTGAAATGGCTGCATAAAGACTTATATTTTTCTGTTCCATTTAATACCACATTGTTTACTTTGAAATGCAAATGCTATTGCTTTGGCGACAAATAGCAACAGTCATTTTACACATAAAAAGTTCTGTAAACCGAAGATTAAATAAATGACCACATAATCTGTTTCAGTGCTGATGGCTGGAATGAATGTTGGTCAGAAACAATGTTAAAAACAAACCACTCTGCAGCTTGGAAAATACCATGCAGACCTTGTTCTATGCTAAATACTAAGCCTTCTGTAACATGGATCCTGGTGTACAGCTTAAATCCACAACCTTCTTATTCTGAGGTATCATGGCCACCTAAGTGAGCCAAGTTTAACCTTGAATACTGGAACAACTTGCCCCTTAATAGACTTATATTTCCACCAGAAATTATTTTCTCTTCGACCATTTGACATCATGCTATAGTCTCCAATTTTCTTTTACCATGCTGAACTAAAGAGTGTTCAGAAACTTATTCCTTCTCTTGCAGAGAAAACATACTAACTGATCTAGTCTGAGAAAGATGCAGAGGTTATTTTCTACAACAGTCTAATATTCACATACTTTATAGCTTACAGTTCTGCCCACAAAGGCTTTGTGATCGATTGCAGAGTGTCTGTATTCTCACCATTAATAACAGCCAAAGAGCCCTACCAACATTTAACATATTCTTTACTAAAGTTGCATTGAAGGCATCTTTAATGCAATTCACATACAATATATTCCCACTTTCAATTTACATGGAAATCCAATACAATAAATGTTTTAATTGTTTATTTTGTTCCATTAAATGTGAAAGAGTCCTTCTGTCACTATTTTTGTTTTGACAGAGGTCCTTAAATAATGTGATGCACAACACATGTATAACTTTTCAAACTAATTTCTCTGCTATTTTAACGGAAGCATTAGCAAATGTAAAATAAATAGGGGAATAACAATTCTGGAACAGCAGAGACAATCACTTGAGATAAACAAGTACAAGTTGCCACAATGCATTTTCAGGGTCTTAATGTTTTAATAATGAGTGGTGAATGATGCTACACTGAACCTAATGTTCGCAATACATGATGTTGTGCTGAAATAGTAGTTCATGGGAGCAAGTTAAAAGGGCACCTTAATTACAACAATATTTCTGGCAGGTTGGAGAAGAGCTAGGAGTCATTATTGTCTCATAATGACATGCAAAAATAATCTCTCTTTAGATACAGCTTACATCATTCATTTCTTGTCAATAAAAAAAAGTTGGATTGGACCACGCAAGTGACTCAACGTGTTTACATGCATTTTTAGACCAGGATTTCTCTGCTTTACCCTCCTCCAATTTAAAAAAGCTCCACATAGGTTCCACATATAGTTATCTGAATCTCCCTTTCTGAACTCCCACGTCAAGCTCTATTCTCAAGACAGTTTTCACATGAGGAGATTGAACGCTATAATCAAAAGCAACATACCTGTGATATTCACTGCCTTTACCCACTTATTCTCACCACCCCAACCCCAACCCACCCCCCACCACACCAGCAGTTTTAACAGTGTCTGACAACAAATTTGAAAGGGAACGGATCAAGTTGAAGCCTGTGAGGGAAATGTATTGTACTCTGGCACTGTTGACAGATTCAATGGACTCAGCACAGAGATATTGTTGATCGAAACTGATTATCCTTGGCACACCAAATGCTGTGACATACGCTTTGAGGGTTACTCAGCCAGTTAGAATATATGGTTTGGTACAAATCCTTACACTTTATTCAGATCCTGCAGAATGCCTTTATCAGGCTTGCAGTCACCGCTCTTGGCTGAATGTATCATTGTTATTATTTTTGGCCACTTTAAGCCAGGAAATAATAACTTAGACTGTGGGTGTTGCACAAATAGCTCCCCAGCCTCCAAAGAGCGGAAAGTTAAATTATTAATGAGCGACTGGGAACAAACTATTATTCCAGTCAGAGGACTCCTCATATCATTCAAATGAACATTACTGTTCCAAATCTGAAAGGCAACCATACCTTTCCCACTTTATAGATGCCATGCAATAAAGCCATTTGTTTGGTGATAACATCATTGATAATGAAAATTGCCATAAGCCAATTGGTGTCATATGACATAAATGGTACATTGTTGTTTTTTTGGGTGAAAAAATAACAATGTCCAATGAAAATTCAAGTAACATTCCACAAAGGGCAGGACATAAAGTTCCAAAACAATTTTAAGGCTATGAAAAATGCTTAATAGATGGAAAAACATTTAAAGTTGCCAAAGGACAGTCAAGCTAATTTCAATTGCATAGTGCTGCAAAACTTCAAACTTAGTTTCAATAACCTTTAGATTCTATTTAAAGGTTATTGTCTTCCTAGTTCACAGAATCCCTACAGTGTGGAAGCTGGCCATTCAGCCCATTGAGTATACACCAACCCTCCGAACAGCATCCTACCCAGATCTACCCTTTCTCTGTATCCCCGCGGCTAATCAACCTAGCCTGCTCATGCCAAGACACTATGGGAAATTTAGCAAGGCCAATCTACCTAACCTGCAGAGCTTTGGACTGCAGAAGGAAACTGGAGAGAATGTGCAATCTTTATATAGACAGTCACCCGAGGATGGAATCGAACCCAGGTTGATTAGATTAGATTAGATTA
>NC_057710.1:130428063-130478242 GCF_004010195.1 Chiloscyllium plagiosum
GTGGGAGGAAACCGGAGCACCCGGAGGAAACCCACGCAGACACGGGGAGAATGTGCAAACTCCACACAGTCAGTCGCCTGAGGCGGGAATTGAACCCGGGTCTCTGGCACTGAGGCAGCAGTGCTAACCACTGGGCCATAAGGCAACCAGTTGCTGAATTTCAGATGGTAGCAATTGACTGCCTTATAATATGGTGTTCTTCACTGGGCTGGCATAGGAATGGCAATGGGTAGTAATTCCTGTCATTGGTTTAAATAAATCAGTTGCACAGGTTTTAGCCATATGCAACTTGTGTGGAGAAAGGGCAACAGGGCTGTGCATAATCATCTGCCCAGATAGTATTTTTTGAACATCTTCATAAATATCTGGATACTGATGTTTAGCAGGCAAGACTTCAACTATGTTATAATTTCATTTTTAGTACATAATCTGTTTTGTGATTGGGATAATTCCCCTCCCTATCTCCCAACATATTCAGCCATTCAGGAAAAGATAAACTTCTAAATATTGTTGTTTGAAAAAAATTGTCTTTCAAAACATGCATATTTTCTATCATCAGGATCATAAAATATAACGTCCAGACTATAATTTTGTGTTACTTTCAATAAGGTACCTGGCCACTATTCTGTAACTGATCCTAAGATAAGACTTATTTTGTTAAGGTACATTTGAGAATGTGTGTCAAAATATACCTGAAAGCTCCTACCAATATCACAAAAGCTCCACTTCTGCAAAGAAATGATTTAAACAGTCTGATTTTAATCATACATCATTTTTGCATTGCCTGAAATCATCTTTTCTAAGCTTCAATACAAAAGAGGATTATGAAGATTTGCTTGCTTTCTGTCATTTTAATATTTCCTCCTGCTGAATCAACAGGAATCAAATGAGGCTGGTGACCATCAAACACTGTGACAAGCACTTTGAAGGTGACAGACATGCTTCAAGTGTGGCTTGGAACAAAAGATGCTTGTTTGACCAAACTGTAATAACTAATTCACTGCTATGCATATTCATTGAAGTGAATAATCTTACACCGAGTAGCACTAACCATTTAATGTTAAATGGTTAAAAATATGCAAACTGCACTTTTGACAGTATTAGGCATGTACTTATTTTTCAACACTATATTTTCTGGATTGAAAATCTAGCTGGCCTTTATCTTGAACTTTACACCACTTAAAATGCAGTGCTGTGAAAAGAGTAGCACTTTGATACTTGAAAATGCCGTAGAATTTCGGTAATTATACATAATTGTACACCCTGTTAAGAATTCTGCATTTAGGATTGCTAATTAAAAATTAAATAGTGCATTAATGTTATATTAAACACATTTATTTCCCTTTGCCTTCTTTCAACTTCACCACTGCAACTGCATTGTTCTATTACATTAAATAAAGAGAAAAAGTACTTACAAAAGTGTTTAATATAAATAATTCAAGGAAACCAGGGCATCCATTGCTGAGGCACAGTTACACTGTTTGAGAGATTCAGAGCTCTCCTTTTGTTGCAATGCTGAGATAAGTGATCAACAGCAGTTTCCAAGGTCTTCAGGAAATACCCCAAAGCATTTAAACCTTACACTTAATTATTTAGCTCACCACATTTCACACCGAAACTGCCACTTTATGCTCTCTGCTCAAACAGCTGCACACAGAAAGCCCTTAACATCCCACAACTCCAGTGATTTGACGCTTGCTAACTCAGTCACATTCTACACCGTCCCTCTTTAAGACTCACCCAGCTGGAATGATTTAGTGTTCTATTCACGATTATGTTCATTGCAACCTCTTCTTTGACACAAGGATTATAGCAGGGCACATTTTGTAGCAAAACAAGGACCACTTCATCACGAAAGAACAGCAACTGCAGTTATCTCTCCTTCACTTGAAGCAAGTCTATCGCAGCTACATGGAAGTCAGTGAAAATAGCTGTAAAACAGTATGATTGACAGAAACAGCCAATTCTCCCAGCTAATCATTGTAAAGACCTTCAAGGACTAGGAGCCATTTTGGTGTCATCCAGATAGTGGGTTGTTACACATGAATACATTTTGTTCTGAGCTAATTTAGTGTTCTACTGAATTCCACTCACAGTCAAGTGATTGATTGGAAACTCCCGAAGGATCTTCAAATGTGCCACAGTGCACTTGCGCAAGGAACTGCCATCCTTTCAGAACCAGGTTTATGACAAGCACAGGAGCAAAATATCACGTTAGTGCATACACTGAGAACTGGAGATGTCACAAGCAAGTAAACCTTTATTTTATTAGAAAAAGAACGGAATATGCATAGATAGTATATGTTCTGCATGCAGCCTTTTTCAGACCACAATTAATAAAATAGTTGGTAAAGCCAGTGGGTATCCTGTTTTGTGCTAATATTGAGGACTCAACAATCTCACACAGTAAAATCATAGTTCAGAGTTGGAAGCAGCACACATATAGTCAGTTATGATAAAGCAAAAGGACTTGCATGGGACCTAATACTTCTGACAATTGCTTTAAAAATACTGATGTCAGTTTGTGTCAGAATTCAAATCTCTGTTTGGATTTAAGCTCCTTAAACAACAGTTCCTTTGCACAATGCATCATATTTAAAACGCCAGCCTGGAAATGAAAGCTATAACACTTTTTCTACAGAGAAGAAGAAAGGTGCCTCTTAAATTTTGTTCATTGAAAATATTTGTAAGCATATGTTATGAAAGTATCAATGTAAATTCACACAGTTAAAATAGTGTGCCATGGGCAGTACTTCAACATAAGAGCAAGCAATATTCTGAGAACTTTTTAACATTTCTGCAAAGTCACACAAACTAAAAGGAGTAAGAAAGGTTTATCCAAAACTTTCAATTTGAATATGTCGATACTACATTGTGTGTGGAAATTACAGGAAATACATAAAGTTAATTTTCGGTCCTTTCACATATTGAAAATGAGGGAAACAGATGCAAAACATTCCTTTCCCTAAGATAACAATTTGCCTGTGAACTCCTAAAGTTGTATGAGATTTGCCTCCAGCAGTGTTTTTGGACCTGATGTGACAATGTTTATGTAGGGTCCCATAATATAAAGATCAGACATGGGCAAAGTAGCAAGGGAAGCATGGTGGCACAGTGGTTAGCACTGCTGCCTCACAGCACAAGGGTCCCAGGCTCGATTCCAGCCTTGTGTGGAGTTTGCATTTTCTCCCCATGACTGCATGGGTTTCCTCCGGGTGCTCCTGTCACTTCCACAGTCCAAAGATGTGCAGGTTAGATGGATTGGCCATGCTAAATTGTCCTATAGGATCCAGGGATGTGTAGGCTATGTTGATTAGACAGGGTAAATGTGGAGTTACGGGGAAAGGGTGGATCTGGGTGGGATGCCCTTCAGAGGGTTGGTGCAGACTTAAAAGGCTGAATGGCCTCTTTTGCACTGTGGGGATTCTATGGTTCTACAAAAGATTTAACAGCTATTTATTAAAGCTCCTAATGTTATACATAGTTTATTTTGGCATTGGGGTTCATATTAAGCTATTTGGTTTTAAAGAATAGCATGTTATGTTTCAAGTGGTTCCAATTAAGATGGAGTATTAGACCTTTATACCCTCAGGTCACATGCTGTGACACTGTGATAATATCATATCATGAGTTTGTTCTTTAAGATATATTGCATACTAACTGTGACTCAGAACACAACACCCTAGAACTGTACTCTGCAATTGTAACTTCACCAGAAAGTAAATATGGTCTAGGTATGAAGAGAATTTTAACTCTATTTCTGGTATACTTACAATGATGGAACTGGAACGGATGTAAAAAAAAGCCACATAAAGTTTAAGAGGAAGTTCAAAACAATATATAAAATCTAAAGCCAATCAGAAATTGGCTAGCTGAAAGAAGACAGGTGGTTGATGGGAAATAGTCAAGATTAGAGTGGTGCTGGAAAAGCACAGCAGGTCAGGCAGCATCCGAGAAGCAGGAAAATCAACGTTTCGGGCAAAAGCCCTTCATGTTCATCCTGGAGCATAGTTACTAGTGGTGTACTGCAAGGATCTGTTTTGGGTCCATTACTGTTGGTCATTTTTATAAATGACCTGGATGAGTGTGTAGAAGGATGGGTTAGTAAATTTGTGATGACACGAAGTTTGGTGGAGTTGTGGATAGTGCTGAAGGAAGTTGCAGGTTACAGAGGGGCATAGATAAATTGCAGAGCTGAGAGGTGACAAATGGAGTTTAATGTGGAAAAACGTGAGGTGATTCACTTTGGTAGGAGCAACAGAAATAAAGAGTACTGGGCTAATGGTAGGATTCTTGGCAGTGTAGATGAGCAGAGAGATCTCGGTGTCCACGTACATAGATCCCTGAAAATTGCCACCCAGGTTGATAGGGTTGTTAAGAAGGCATACAGTGAGTTAGCTTTTACTGGCAGAGTGATTGGGTTTTGGAGCCACAAGATCATGTACAAAACTCTGGTGTGGCCACATTTGAGATATAGTGTACATTCTGGTCACAGCATTATGGGAAGGATGTGGAAGCTTTGGAAAGGGTTCAGAGACTATTTATGAGGATGTTGCCAGGTATGGAGGGAAGGTCTTATGAGGAAAGGTTGAGGGACTTGATGAAGCTGTTTCATTAGAGAGAAGAAGGTTGAGAGGTGACTTAATTGAGACATATAAGATAATCTGAGGGTTAGACAGGGTGGACATCCTTTTTCCTCAGATGGTGATGGCTAGCATGAGGGGACATAGCTTTAAATTGAGGGGTGATAGATATAGGATGTCAGAGGTAGTTTCTTTACTCAGAGGGCCATGGAATGTCCTGCCTGCAACAGTAGTAGACTCACCAACTTTAGTTGAAACTTTATTGCTGGAACAGCACAGCAGGTCAGGCAGCATCCAGGGAACAGGAGATTCGACGTTTCGGGCACAGGCCCTTCCTCACCAACTTTAAGGGCATTTAAATGGTCATTGGATAAACATATGGATGAAAATGGAATAGTGTAGAATAGATGGGCTTCAGATTGGTTTCACAGGTCGACGCAACCTCGAGGGCCAAAGGGCCTCGACTGTGCTGTATTGTTCTAAGTTCCTTGAACAAAACAGGCAACACACCAATTCACGGTGACTGTCGGCACTCATAATAAAACATGCATGTTAACATAACAGGCCGACTGAAGAGAAGATAATGTGTACTGCTATTCTAAGCCTCAAAGTAGTAATATGTTTCAGGTCATTCAGAATGTCAGAGTTGCTCCTGCAACATACATTTTCTCATTCCTCTTTTAGTTTGGATTGTGATGCTAGATGTTACATTTTCCTTCATTTACATGGCTGACCTGTTCTTACATTGACTATTGGAGGCTGAATTTATTGGTTGGGAGTCAGTTTGGCTGTTTATGAATGTACAATCTTGGCCATCAAACAGTGGGGTTTGAATTCAGAGTTTCTGACTCAGAGATAAGAACACTAACCATTACACCACAAGGTCTCCTCATTTCAAATCTTATACATCCACCTAAATAAAATTATTTAAATTATTTTAAAACATTTTTATTCTTCAATCTTCAAATTCAGCTTTAATGTATAGAAATGAAATGTCAAATTATTGCTTTTGCTCAAAATAAGTATACCCATCTTTGCAGTGATTGAAATCTAAACATGGTCAATCGATTACTTTGTTTGTATTAATTTCTCTTTCATATAAATTTTAAAAATGAATGAAAGAATATGAATGAAACATAGGTGAAAAGTAACTTCAAAGATACTTTAATATCAATAATTCATCATGTACTGTACGCACAGGAAAAAAAAATCTCAAAATTGTCAGTGTGAAGAACTAAAATTCTGTACCATGGAAGCTTCTGGAAGATCAAAAACAAATTGTGCAGATGCTAATAAAATTGAATACTAATATTGAAGTTTCTAAGTTATAATATAAAATGATGGCATGCCAATAGGACAAACATCTTCCCTTGAAGTATAACTTTCAATTCAAAGAGTACCTAAAATATAATTCATGCCCATAAAATTCAGATAAATGTGGAAATAATGAATTGATGATAGTTTGGCTAAAAGTGTTACGAAGTGTATAAATCTGTGCCAGACCAGTTATCAGAAATAGTGCATGTGAGACAGCAGAGTTTCAGCACTGACTTCTGTCAATTTTGTATTTATCTTCTTTGTAAGGATAGGAGGTTGAAGGACCATAAAACAAGCAAGGCAATAAGTTAATATTATATGTTAGAATCACCATCAGCGTACTAAACAATGTTTACTTGTTATGAACTTTTGGCATAACAGCCTCGGTGGTACCGAACAGCCTTCATGCAAAACAACTTTGACTGATAACTTCTGTTATGTCTTCAGTCCAATGTAAACATGCAAGTGTTTTGACGCCACAGGCTCAACCTTGAGGCGATAATAACTTTAATCTCTGTGCTATAAACAGATTCAAGCTGGATGTTTCCTCAATGTGCAGCAAGCAAATTGTACATATGTTCTTTATAAATCAGTTTTACAATTTTGACACACATAGCACTGAAGAAATCTTTCCTTTGAGTATTTGTTTTTGGAAATAAACTTAGAAGTGGAAGAATCTGGGACCAGAGGGCATAATCACAGAATAAGTGGTCGCATGTTTAAAATGGAGATGACGAGGAATTTCTTCTCTCAGATGTCAGAGAATCTGTGGAATTCTTTACCATGGAATGTTGTGGAGGCTTCGGTCATTGGGTATATTCATGTTTGTGATAGACAGATTTTTAATCAGTAAGGGAATCAAGGGTAACGTGAAACAGGCAGTAAAGTGGAAACAAGGATTATCAGATCAGTCCTGATCTCATTGAATGGTGGAACAGACTCAATGGGCTGAATGGCCTACTTCATGGCCATTTTTAGAATACTGTGTACAACTCTAGTCACCTTTCTACAGGAAGGATGTTGTTAAACTTGAGATGGTGCAGAAAGATTTACAGAGGATGCTCAAATATCTCGTATTCGATTATTCAAATTATGGATTATCTGGCAAGATCAAAAGGTCCTGATGCTTGACTAAACTATGTTATCTGGCATCTGATTATCCGGCATTCAATTAACTGCACGACATACTCCCCCGTCCGCGTCCTTCGGATAATCGAGGTTCCTCTGTACAAGGATGGTGTTGGGACTGGAAGGTTTTGGGAAAGGCTGAATAGGGAGGGTTTCTTTTTCCTCTGATGTGTTGGAGGCTGAGGGGTGACCTAAAAGAGGTTTATAAAATCCTGAGGGGCATGGATAGAGTCTTTTCCATGGAGTGGAGAAGCCCAAAACTAGACAGCATAGGTTTAAGGTAAGAAGGGAAAGCTTTAAAAAGGGTGCAAGGGGCTAAATTTTTCATGTATAGGTTGGTTTGTATATGGAACAAACTGTCAGAGGAAGTGGTGGAGGCTGATTTAATTACAGCATTTAAAAAGCACCTGGATGGGTATATGAATAGGAAGGGTTCAGAGGGATATGGGTCAAATGCTGACAAATAGGACTAGGACAGGTGGAGATGTCTGTTCAGCACGGATGAGGTCGACAATGTTGTATGACTCTATGGCTATAAGTGAAAGGGAAGACTTCCTGCTCTGTGGTTACCCAGGTTTATCAGATTTCTTGAGCTCAGTGAATAACAGAAAGCTGGGTGAAGCTAGTATGCTGTCTGTAAAGAAAAACAAATTTTCATTCTAGTATACTAAAATCTCTGTGACGTCACCACAGCATCTTTGAACTCACTTCATTTTCTGTCTGCTTCACAAAACTTTATAAACGTGTGGTCTAAAGAGCATTCTCAGTAACATTACCTTCCCTTTTAAGTTCTGATTATTACTTTTGACATTAATTTACATAACAATAAAGAACTTTGAACTAAAAGGAGATAATAACAAGAAATCGAGTTATATACATATCTCCCAGAATGTGAACGACTGTAGCTTTAATTGCAATAGAATCACATAAATACATCACTGGTCTCGAGAATTAAAGATCTCTGAAAGAAACATTTACACATAAACTTTCAAATCAAAAATCAAATTCCAAAAGATGGGAAAAATAAATAAAGCAACAAATCCCATTTGAAAAATCAATCTTCAGTCCTATCTTTATCCATTATTTGCCCTGAGCAACAGTGATGTACAGGACTATAATCTTGAACCACTACAGTAAGTTGTTACATTTAATTCAGTACATTTATGAGCTGATACTGGAGTATGATCAGAATATGACCATAAAGGCTGGTGGAGTATCAAAACACAAAAACACCTGGTCCACTCACGTCCACCAGGAAATTGCATTTTTACCTTTTTGAGTTATGCTCCAGTCTCATGCTATAATATTGACTCTTTACATAAACAGCACACCTGGGTTTGCGCATTAAGTATGATTTTACCAATTCTGCCTAAATTCCAAGAGCACACACACATACCTCTCTCTCTATAACGAAAAATAAATTTAAATTATACACATTTTGAGCTATGCCCCCTCCCAACTCCAGTTAGAAGCTGACTTTTAGAGCAAAAAGCAACTTTGTGGATTGCAAAATCCTCTGCACACTTGGTAACAGGAAAAACAACATTCTGGAGTAATATGGTCTGTAGAATATCTCTTTGTAAAGAAAAACCTTCAAGACCCAATAGTGAATACAAAATTCTTTGCTTTGAAATATAATCAATTTCCTCTCTTTGGTGAGGAATTATTGCTACCATTTTCCATGTTCTGCTTTATTAATTAAACAAAAAATTATCATTGAAGCTATGGGCAACAGTATTACAGTTTATCAAAAGTTTGATATAGAATACAACCTATCATGAACATTACCAGATTAAGGTAGCAAAGCTGGATGGTTCTCAGAATGTCAATGAGATCATGATACATAACTAATTTGTGCGTGTTCATTCTGATGTCAGAATCATAGCGGGAGACGGGGCAGTCAGGACATGCAATGGGCTAAAATTGACAAAGTGCACAAAATGAAATGGCTTGCTGGACTTAAAGTTGATAAGTCTCCAGGAGGGCTGTGTAAAAGGCACTGATCGAGGTCAGGGGAGAAATTATTGAGACACTGACCATAATCTTCTTGTTTTCCTGTTGGATTGCGGACTGCTGTACGTTTGTTCAAAATAATATGTCAAGATGCGACGAGTAACTATATACCAGTCAGTTTAGCCTTGGTGGTTGAAAACCTTTTCAAAATGAAAACCAAGGACACTTTAGCATTCACTTGGACAAATATGGATTGATTACGCAAAGCTGGACTAGACTGTCTCTCGGATGAAATGTATTTAACAAATTCAATTGAGATTTTATTGTGGTTTTGGTTAGCTGACTGAGTTGATTGAAGAGGGTAATGCATGCAGTTTGGCATAAGTGGACATTGAAATGGTATTTGTTAAGATGCAACCCAACAGCCTTGTCAGCAAAACTAAAGCTGACAGAATAAGTGGAATAACGGTAGTGTGGAAATGAAGTTTGTGGTGTGACAGGAAACAGAGAATAATGATGAATATTGGTTTTTTTATGGACTAGACAAAGATATAAATTGGGATTATCCAAATATTGGCACGAGGAAGATTATTTTTCTTGAAATATATCAATGGCTTAGTCCTGGATTTCCACCAATGAGTCAAGTGCCCAAAGTTATGAGAAATCCAGGGTGTGAGAGACTGGCTAGTAAAAATGTCTGCCTGAGCATCATATTTTCAGTCAGTCGGAGCAGGCTACATTGGAAGTTAGGTTGGATGACTTGGGACTGAGAGTGAAGGATTCTGGATGTAGAAGCAGCTGGGCAGATAGCCGACTTCCTTACACTGACACTGTGCTGAAGTATCAGAGAAAACATAAAGTGAACCTCCAACTCTCACCCCTCATACCCCCTCCGTGCCTCTTCACACTGTCTGTGCCCCTTCCATACCAATACATGCTACTTCATGCATGTCGAAACACCCCTCAAACTATCCATGTCAGAATATGGCCTTGCAACCACCCACCATGATCCCTGAAATCCTCCATGTCAACGTCTTCCCAAAACCCCCTCCCATGTACTATACCTATACGGGCCATATGCCATAATAGCACCAGCTCATGATATCCCATGCCTCCTCTCACCTTCCCGCAGCCCCCCCACCCCCACTCCAAAACTGCCCTTTGTTCTAGCTCCTAACTTGTCTACTAACTTGGAATCTGCTGTAGGCAGCCCTCATGGCATAAGAAGAGTTGAAATAAAATAAATCTCTATGCAAACCATTCCAAGCTTATATGTTGCAAATAGCACAATATTGAAAACAAAATTCAAAAGACCCATTTACTAAATTTAATGTAATTTACATGATGTCGCTGAAAGGAACATTTAATCTAAGTGCACACCCATATATTAAGTCGATCCAAACCAAGTTGCTAGTCATTTGCCACATGTAGCAAGGTCATGGTTGGAAAAGAAATCAAAATGCATCGTTTGTAATTAACTGAATACATGCCAGCAATATTCTGAACTTGCAGTCTAGGTCCCTTCAAGATCACAAACTGTAGAAAGCAATTAGGAGCCTGAAATGTCACAAAGAAGGCAGGGATATGACAGCACTGCACCTGAGTTTCTGAAACAACTCTGCTTCCATGCTCTATAGAACCATGATCAACTCAAGCTTGCTCCCGAAGGTGTAGCCTATGGCAAAAAACATTGCTATTCCAAATCCTGGAAAAGATCTTGCACTGGTGTTCTGCTGTTAACTGCTGTCACTACTTTCTGTGCACATCTTTGAGCATTGTACCCTGCAATGTACATCAGTAGAGACTATCCAGTGTGCCTCCGACCTTAGACAGATCAATTTCTGAAACACAACTCCTCAATGAAAGTTTAAAGTCCACTTTGGATAAGGAGGTGTGCACGGAGAAGACCAGCCAACATACTATCACAGGGCTCAGTGCTACTCCCAAAGCTGTTTAACATATATACTAACAACTTGCCAACAACCACAAGCCCATCAATGCAAATGACATCTGGTGTGCCATGAAGCTTCATTCTGCGGTTATCTGGAGCACATTTTTTATGAAGACCTTGCAAAGTTGATGGACTTCTGCAGAATACAGTATCTCAGACTGAATCCTTCTAAAACCAGTGCTGAATATATTTCACCTCAAAGAACTGCATATGTATTTGGATGGTCAGAGACTAAAACATGTTTCCACTTCAACATATTTGGAAATGAACATTAGATAGGTATTTGTCCTTCTGGCAACATCTGAAATAAATGGAACACACACACACACACACACACACACACACACACACACACACACACACACACACACACACACACACACACAACACACACACACACACACACACACACACACACACACACACACACACACACACACACACACACACACACACACACACACACCTTGATTTCCTACCCTTGCAAAGATCACTCCCCCTCACTTCCAGACTGACAGAAGCTGGTTGAAACCACCTGTGCTAATGAGATGTTTCAATCTTGCTGAGCTAGATCTACCAAGTGACTTCCTCTGGATCAGGAATGAGAAACATGGGAAGTTACAGCAAGTCATTTGTGACAAACCTTATTTGTCGAATGACCAGCTTTGAACCATCACTGTAAGAATAATCCTGCAAAATAGGTATTGGACAAAGCATGGCCCTTGTGCAGCCAACTCCTCCTACTAAGGCTTGAGTCTAAACCCCTGGACATTGTTGGAGAGACAGAAACACTGCTGAAAATACAGAGGAATATCCCCTCTATTGATTAATTGGTAGACTAATCACCTTAAACTCTGTAAATTAAGAGGTGACTGCTTAGCTCCATGAATGTATGTTCACTAAATAAGTAATAAAATAGGAATTAATTTCTAGACCCATTTAATGAGTTGATAACCACTTGAAGCTGTCAATCAAACAATCAAATGCCAAGCACCATACTATGATAAAAGATGGTTCAACCATCAGTCATGCAGCAGTAATGCTATCATTGAATGCCTCAGGCTTATGTCAACACTCAGAGGGAACTGTCTTGACAGGTTGACAGATCTCACTGACACTTACATATATAATTTGGATTGGTCCACTTGACAGATTCTATTGAAAGTTTTCAGAGGTTTCCTTGATAATTGCTTCAGACATTTCTGACAGATGATTTTGACAGGTCTGTTAACATTTTCAATGAGTTTGCTGGCTAATGAGTTTATGCACTTTTATACATGTTAATGTCTACTTTTAAGCTTTGCAAGGGACAGCTTTTACTCTCCCTCAGTCCACCCCATCTACTCATCCACCAAAGAGCACCTAAACTCTCAAAAACCTCACCTAACTTTCCCCAGAGGCACTCCAGGACCATATCAACAGACCGACCATGTCTCTCAAAAGGAATTAGGCAAAAGTGAGGACTGCAAATGCTGGAAATCAGAGTGGTGCTGGAAAAGCACAGCCAGTCAGGAAGCATCCGAGGAGCGGGAAAATCGATGTTTTGGGCAAAAGCCCTTCATCAGGAATGAGGAAGGGCTTTTGCCCGAAATGTCAATTTTCCTGCTCCTTGGATGCTGCCTGGCTGGCTCTCAAAAGGGATTCCCTAGACATCCAAAAGAAATTCACAAAGCGAATTTGTGAATTCACTTCCTTTTGCCATGTTTAATCTACACACATTGGGTTTTACTCTCCTGCACTGTCAAGATTACACAGGAGTGGAGGCAGCTGAAGATTTAAATGGGCAGTGTTCTCTGTGAATACTGTATATGCAAATGCCACAAAAATGGGAGTTGGCATGTTCAGGGGCAGGTCTTGTGATTCTCTGCCAATTCCACTTTTTTTTAAAACAAATTAAAGCCTTATCTTTAGTGTGTAGAGAACAAGTTAACAACCACCTGATGAAGGAGCAGCACTCAGGAAGCTAGTACTTCCAAATAAACCTACTGGACTATAACCTGGTGATGTGTGGTTTTTAAGTTTAAAATTGTTGATGACAGCAAGATGAAATTGACAGACATCAAAAATGGCTCGTGAAATGCAAGAAAGAATCAGCACAGGATTCACAGTCCAGTGGCTAGCTCATGCTCTTTATTTGCTGAAGAGGCATTCTTAGGTTTTACACAATAGCTTACAGGTTGACAGTGCAATAGATCAGTGCCAATTGAAGGCACCGTGACTGCTGGCAGGATAGCAGATACTGAGAGTATGTGGCACATGGTGAAAGCTTAGCTTGTCTCTTCCAGAGTTCTGCTAAGGTCCGTTGCACACAGTCATAGCAGTTACCATCCTCAGTGGCCTGAAGCATAACAGGGAAATGAGCATAGAGAAGAACAAATTCATCAAAGAAGGAAGAGGGAAACAAGAAGATGTCTCATCAGGAGGTTATATAAGCAGGGTTTCAGGGACTGATACTCCAATTGCACATTGATTTACATGCTGGTCCACCCAAAGCTTAAGGATGTGGAAAATCTCAGACAAAACACAGTACTACAGCCACAAAGAGTGAGGATGTTGGTAACTACATAAAGTATTCCTCACAAAAAGGCCTTGAAAAATACTTTTTTTTTTACTGTTTATTTCCAAGCCAATTATCTTGCAAAGCACAAAATAAATAAATGTAAGAAGAGTACTTCATGTTCTCAGTTATTCCTTATATTGCCTCAAAGAGCAAGGTTCCCTAATGGCAAACTGGAAACACAAACTACAGATGTGTAAAGTAAGCTTCTTAACTCCTACTCTACTGGGTGGAATTATTTTAATCAAAAATGATTACTGCAACAGCTCGCACTGATGGATCAAATTATATGATACATTGGCGTGGGAGTGTTTTTCTCTTGAGGTTTCCATCGCTAACCCTGAGGTAAATCTGGTCTGCTGCAATGAAAATAGCTCTGCAGAGTTCTGTAACATGCAACAATAAGGACCAAAATAACACAGTGCCAACACTGATTGGGAGATACAGCCCCTCCTAACCATCAAGCAGTACAAATTGAAAATTGAAAGAATTGGTAAATATTGCAAGGATTTAGACCCTTTGGGAATATCAGTGATCATTTCAGCACAAATGTTACAATCATTTCTAGAGATATCATCCTCCAACACCTGCACCTTGCAATTCTCTTCGTAGTAAGGTCATGTTATAGATATTTGGTTACCTGGGTCAAGGGATCCCTCCTAGCCAAAAATAACTGATCAGGGTATCTATTACACTGCTTCTTTCCAGCCTTTAATCCATCAATACTAATGCTATTACTAATATAACCCTTTCCATTGTTAATAGAATGTCAAGTTCTTCAAGTTAAGTATAATTTTCTTTCAAGTTTTTGTGCATGCATGCCTGCTTGACCTACAGCATAATATTCGCCACAACGGAATACTTACTGTCAATGGTATTTTCTGATGCAATCTCACCTTCTAATTAATCAATTTAGAAAGTATTGACATCTTTGGTCTCTTCAGTCCCAAACTGTGCTAACTCACAGAGCCTGCTGTGACTCAGTTGCTATCACTATCACATCTGAGTGAACAGATTGTTGGATAATGTTGTAATACATTAACATGGGTGTAAACTCTCAGCTGACACTCCAGTGCAGTACTGAGAGTGTGCTGCACTGTTAGAGATGATGTATTTTAGGTGAAATACTAGCCCCCATGTATCCACCTGTGTCTGAGATGAATGTGAAAGATCCTTTTTTTTAAAAATATAGAATTCTCAAAGTGTGGAAACAAGCCATTCGGCCCAGTAAGTCCATACCAACCCTTTGAAGAGCTGCACACCTAGACCCATCCCCCTACCCTATCTCGGTAACCCTGCATTTCCCATTGCTAAAACACATATCCTACACAATCCTGAACATAATGGGTAATTTAGCAGAGCCAATCCATCTTATGTTGCTTTATGTGTTACCATCTGTCAGTATACCTTTAAGAGACAGGCGTGATAAAAACTCCAGTCATCATAGCATGCTACTTGAGGATATAAAACTCAGATTCTGATCACTTGAAGCATGAGATTCTAGTGGAAGCAGAATGTTCTGATGTGACATAACAATGAAATATTAAAACATATATGAGCTTGAGGATTTTAGTGTCTATAAATAATAGCTACTTGTTGGCTTTTTCAATACCACAATATCCATACCTGGTTTATCTTAATGGAGGTAACTTAAGAATTGCCACATCAGGCAAACTCACATCAGCATGTAGACAATTCAACTTGTTAGCAGCTTCTTAAGATAAATAGAAGGAGGTTGACTGGGGTTTGCCAGTTCCCATGTTCCCATAGGTGGGGAAGGGAGAGGAGACACCTGTTCAACTGCTAGTTTCTGCAAGCAGCAGATAACTTAAGCATTGCTGCATCAGATAAAACATCAGGCAAATGCACACCACATGATATTTTTCAAAAAAAGATTTGGGAGTTCTCTTAGTATTTTGGACAATGCTTGGTTTTAGAACATAGAACATAGGAAAAATACAGCGCAGTACAGGCCCTTTGGCCCTCGATGTTGCGCCGATCCAAGCCCACCTAACCTACACTAGCCCACTATCCTCCATATGCCTATCCAATGCCCGCTTAAATGCCCATAAAGAGGGAGAGTCCACCACTGCTACTGGCAGGGCATTCCATGAACTCACGACTCGCCGAGTAAAGAATCTACCCCTAACATCTGTCCTATACCTACCACCCCTTAATTTAAAGCTATGCCCCCGAATAGCTGACTCCATACGTGGAAAAAGGTTCTCACGGCCAACCCTATCTAAACCCCTAATCATCTTGTACACCTCGAGAACTCAATTCCTCTACCAATAAAAGCCAGTACGCCATATGCCTTCCTCACCGCACTATTTACTTGGGTGGCAACTTTCAGAGATCTGTGTACATGGACACCAAGATCCCTCTGCTCATCCACACTACCAAGTATCCGACCATTAGCCCAGTACCCCATCTTTTTGTTATTCTTCCCAAAGTGAATCACCTCGCACTTAGCTACATTGTATTCCATCTGCCACCTTTCTGCCCAGCTCTGCAGCTTCTCTATATCCTGCTGTAACCTGCCACATGCTTCCTCACTGTCAACAACTCCTCCGATTTTCGTATCATCCGCAAACTTGCTCACCCAATCTTCTAACCCCTCTTCCAGGTCATTTATAAAAATGACAAACAGCAATGGTCCCAAAACAGATCCTTGCGGAACACCGCTAGTGACGGCACTCCATGAAGAAACTTTGCCATCAACTACTACCCTCTGTCTTCTTCCATCCAGCCAATTCCTAATCCAAACCTCTAACTCACCCTCAATGCCATATCTCCGTATTTTCTGCAGTAGCCTACCATGGGGAACCTTATCGAACGCCTTACTAAAATCCATATATACCACATCTACCGCTTTCCCCTCATCAACCTCCTTTGTCACCTTTTCAAAGAATTCAATAAGGTTTGTGAGGCACGACCTGCCCTTCACAAAATCATGCTGACTATCCTTGATCACATTATTCCTATCCAGATGTTCATAAATCCTATCCCTTACAATTCTCTCTAAGACTTTGCCCACAACAGAAGTGAGACTCACCGGCCTATAGTTACTAGGGTTATCCCTACTCCCCTTCTTGAACAAGGGAACCACATTTGCTATCCTCCAGTCTTCTGGCACTATTCCTGTAGACAACGAGGACATAAAAATCATAAAACGAGGACATAAAAAATTTTGAACCAAAATCACTAAAAACAGATGACCTGCAAATGATCCCATTGTAGTTTAGTGCCCCCTGCTGTGCACAAATTCACTGTCATGTTTTCTCACGTTAAATACCGCCAACACTTCAAAACTACTTCACTGCCTGGTTCCCTGGCTTCACCATTCACAGTCTTGCACATTCTAAGGTCACAAAAGGCACCATATAAATTTTGTCAGCTTGTGAAAAACTTTTATCTCTCAGGTTTCTTGGGAACCTTCGATCTTTATTATTTGATTTTAGTTTTTGCAGGTGAAATAGGGAAAATAGTGTAAATATTTTTAGGAGGAAGCACTTGCTCTTCCAGTCTAAAAGCAATAAAACAGTACAATACTCTGCCTTGCAAGATACGTTAACATTCTCCTTACTAATGTTTTAATTAATGGAGTTTTCATTTCATTAATCATTTAGCAATGAACTCTTTTCAATCTTCCTGTGGGTCAATGTTCATGCCGATGCTGTTTGCTATGAGCACATTAGATAGCAGACCAATAAAGAAATCAGAAATAACTATTAAGCATTTTTTGAGATGCAGGTCCTGAGAATCAGCAACAGCTGACAATACTACAGCTATTTACTTATTCCAAAGATAAAGGATACGGCCATAGGCCCCAATGCCTTCCTATAGAGCTGGATTTTCTCAGAGTTATGGAGACTTAGCTGACCTTTTAAAAATAGCAGGGAGAACCCAGATTTAGAAGTGAAGCTCCCACATCAGATAGAATCTTTTTTGCAGGTGGGGGGGGAAGAGCACAGGGTGTGATTCACGTAGGAGAAAAGTACACGCCATTTCACTGTTGTAAGAACTTGAACGCAACATGCAAGTAACCAATTTACGGAGGAGATGTAAAGGCTCATGAAGGAAGGGTAAGGCCTGTACAACTGTCAAGCCATGGAGTTATTTAAATCCTCAGCTATTTAAATCCCCAGACTTACTGTAACAACAAGACCAATCTGTGAAATTACTTAAATCCCCAAGACTTCAAAAATTAAAAATTAGGTCTGTCAGGTACTTTCCCCCCCCAGGGCAGGAAATTTCCAGAGGGAGAAAGCAAGGACTGCAGATGCTTGAGATCAGAGTCGAGAGTGTGGTGCTGGAAAAGCACAGCAAGTCAGGCAGCATCCAGGGAGCAGAAGAATTGATGTTTCAAGAATAAGCTCTTCATCAGGCATGGGCAGGGGGGTTCAAGGGGGCTGAGAGATAAATAGGAGGGGTGGGGGCTGGTGGGAAGGTAGCTGGGAATGCTATATGTAGTAACAAATTGGGGGTGATGGTGATAGGTCAGAGTTGAGGGTGAAGCAGATAGGGAAGGAAGATGGACAGGTAGGGGAGTGCAGATTTGGAAGGTTGGATCTGGGATAAGGTGGGGATAGGGGAGATGAGGAAACTGGTGGAATCGACATTGATCCCATGTGGTTGGAAAGTCTTAAGGTGGAAGATGAGGTGTTCTTCCTCCAAGCGTTGGGTGGATAGGATTTGGCGGTGGAAGAGGCTCAGGACTTGCATGTCCTTGGCAGAGTGGGAGGGGGAGTTGAAGTTTTTGGCCACAGGGCGGTGGGGTTGATTGGTGCGTGTCCCGGAGATGTTCCGTGAAATGTTCCGCAAGTTGGCGCCCTGTCTCCCCAATGTAGAGGAGACCACACTTGAATGAATCCATCTTGGGAGTGAAAATCCAGTTAAAATGTATCAAGAATACTACAGGCGAAAGTGAGGACTGCAGATGCTGGAGATCAGAGTCAAGAGTATGTTGCTGGAAAAGTACAGCAGGTCAGGCAGCCTCCGAGAGCAGAACAGTCAACATTTCGGGCAAAAGCCCTATACTGCTCATTAACCTCAACTGATAAAGTAGATTGCATCTGGATTATGTAACATTTCTTGTTGTTTGTGAGAGGGAAAAAGAAACTGGAGCACCTTTAAGACAGTTTAACTATAGAAATCAGTCTACAATCTTAGGTTAAGTTTTGCCAACTGTGTACATCCTGTGCTGACAAAATCAAAAAGGTACGTATACTGGAATATATCTTGTTTACATTAATCATACACAAAAACTGTTTTAAAGTATCTTTTTTAACTGTGTATTTTCTTGAACAGAAGAACCAAGAGGTATAACTAAAGAAATGGGTCAAATGGCCTAGCTATGAAATCACATTGCAGCTAACTTAGAGGGAAATCACTTGCATAAGAGTTCAATGTACTGGGTGACATATACAAGCTTATCCGTGTTTACAAAATACCATTAACTTTACTGTATTGGATTTTATTGTACGTGTTCAAGGTAAGCTGAAAGCATGGAGTTGAAAGGCTCAAATTTCACTTCAAGGGTTTAACAAAACTGAGTAGATTCTATATTGCTGGACGTTCCAAGTTTAGCAGTCATGAACCCAAGCCCCTCTCCGGCATCACAATGGAAGTAAAATATCCTGTTGTACTTTTAAAGAAGAACAATGGAAGTTTAGTCAGTGTCGTGGTCCATTTTATTCTTCAACCAATGACACTGAAAACTGGTCTCATTCTGATTTGTGAAAGATTGGATACCACATTACCCCACATTACAATAATTTGTGTACTTCAATAATATCAGTCATCAAATCCATTTTTTAGTTGCTCTTCACATGATTGTGTGGTTATCATGGACTTATCGAGCCTGCAGTTTAATCTATGGAAAATATAATGCACTGTGGTTATATTTTTCTTGACAGGTGATTAACTTCTCCTTGATCAGTTATTCATGGCCTATTCATGATGACATGTACAATGTTAATTCTTTACAATTTTTCCAGCAGTTAAAAATCGGATATCAATGGTAAAATGTTTACGAATTTAGTTATAGATTAGCAATATTTTTGCTAAACTAATTAAGCAGAGAAATTGGAAAGCAACAAATTAAAGTCCCACAGGTAATGCAATTTTAACAGATAACCAATCCCTAGAAACCACAGGATAGCAAATGTTGCACCTCAGTCACAATCAATCCAATGAATCTCAGCCACAGAACTCTCATCTCCTTTTCCATAACTCAGTTAACCTGTTTGTTAACGTATTATGTTCTTAATGAATGGGATGTCACCTATACCCTCTGAAGTTCCCACTTCTACGCAGTAAAGGACATCTAGCATTCCCCATTAAATTCTCAATTTACTCTACATACTTGCCTCAACAATGTCAATACTTAATTCATGCAGATCGCTAATATCACTTCTAGTCCGGGAATTAGTAGTCACATGCCATTTTAAAACCCATTGCTTCAGTTTGGATGAGCAGTCACATCGGACTCAACACATTAACTTTGTCTGTCTGTCTGTGTCTCTCTCTCTCTCTTTCCATGGATGTGGCCAGATCTGGTGAGTTTCTCCAGCACTTTCTGTTTCATTTCAATTGTTGACTATCCATTTCTCAACTAAAAGTTGTGATTTTCATCCAGGACCTAGATTTGGAAAGTAACACTCTTATATGATGGGCAGGAGGCTGCTTAAAACGTAGATCACATAGCAGTTTCTTAATGTGATTGCTTTAGGATTAAAAGTTACACATCATCTTGAAAGTGCCAGCTAATGGCCTTTAAAGGAACTGCAGGAAAATGCTTTCAAATCCATGGAGCTCTCAATTCTTACATATGTACACACAGTGAAGGAGGCGTTTGGTATGCTTTCTTTTATTGGTCAGAGTATTGAGTACAGGAGTTGGAGGTAATGTTGCAGCTGTACAGGACATTGGTTAGGCCACTGTTGGAATATGGCGTGCAATTCTGGTCTCCTTCCTATCGAAAAGATGTTGTGAAACTTGAATGGGTTCAGAAAAGATTTACAGGGATGCTGCCAGGGTTGGAGGATTTGAGCTACAGGGAGAGGTTGAAAGGCTAGAGCTGTTTTCCCTGGAGCGTCGGAGGCTGAGGGGTGACCTTCTAGAGGTTTATAAAATCATAAGGGGCATGGATAGAATAAATAGACAAAGTCTTTTCCCAGGGGTGGGGGAGCCTAGAACTACAGGGCATAGGTTTAGGGTGAGCGGGAAAAGATATTAAAGAGACCTACGGGGCAACTTTTTCACACAGCGGGTGGTACGTGTATGGAATGAGCTGCCACAGGAAGTGGTGGAGGCTAGTACAATTGCAACATTTAAAAGGCATCTGGATGGGTATATGAATAGATAGGGTTTGGAGGGATATGGGCCCAGTGCTGGCGAGTGGGACTAGAGTGGGTTAGGATATCTGGTCGGCATGGATGGGTTGGACTGAAGTGTCTGTACATCTCTATGACTCTAAACAGGTCCAAGCAAGCAATTTGTCCCCTTGAGCTGACTCCCCCATTTACTCAGATCAGTCTAACTCAGCCTTAAAAACATACAATGATCCAGCCTCTTCTGGGGAACAAAACATCCACAGACAAATGACTGTCTCAGAGAAAGACAGGAGACCTCTTATTTTTAAAATATGTTCTCTAAGTACTAGTCTGTCTCATAGCGGAAACCTCCTCTCAGCATCCACCCCATCAAATTCCCTCAGGATAATACATGTTTGAATGAGATTGTCTCTCAATCTTCTCAAAT
The DNA here is from genome assembly GCF_004010195.1 of Chiloscyllium plagiosum. Taxonomy (NCBI): domain Eukaryota; kingdom Metazoa; phylum Chordata; class Chondrichthyes; order Orectolobiformes; family Hemiscylliidae; genus Chiloscyllium; species Chiloscyllium plagiosum. The sequence goes on from NC_057710.1 coordinate 130,449,317, forward strand.
GGATAGAGGCCAAGTCAGTCCAGCGTTTCTACACAATAAACTTCCCTCAACCTGGGAATCAGTTGAATAAACCTTCTATGAATTGCTTCTTAGATCATTTCTTAAGTAGGGTGACCAAAACAGCATGCATTACTCCAGATGTCACCAACATCTTGTATACCTGGAGAAAACGTCCCTAATTTTATATTCCATTGCTTTAGAATTAACAATAACATTCAATTTGCCTTCTAAATCACTGTACTTGCATACCAATTTTGTGGTTCATGTATCAGGGTACCAGAAAATGTTCTGCAATCTCCCCCATTTCTCCCATATTACACTCTATCTGCTAAACTCTGCCCGTTCACATAACCTAGCTACATACTTTTGCCTTATGTTCTGTCCTCAATGTACCTATCTTTGTATCATCAGCAAATTTATCAACCACACATTCATTCCCTTCATCCAATTCGGTGCTGTATATCGTAAATAAGGGTTGTGTGCCCAGTTTGTATGGAGTGTTGCGGGAGTGTGTGCAACTTCCAGTTTTTCTCTCACTCCAAGAGGAAATTTCAGAAAGATAAGGTTTGCCCCGACAATAGCATGATGTTTTACAAAAAAAAACAAAGCAATAGACTAAACATTTAAATGAGTAATTAGTAACAATAGCCATTAAAAAGTGCCAATCAAGAAAACAAACCAGTCATTTGGTTCTCCTTTACAGTTAAGAAGCAGAACTCGTGCCCAGGTGTCTCTGGAGAAGGAACACATGGTCTCCACCAACACCCTGGAGTTGTTCAGGGAGAGGTGGGCACCGCAGGGAGTGGAGTGCATTATTTCTCCCTCCAACTCTATTTTGATTTAGTCCCTACCCTCCCCCTCACTGTTTTGATCACACAGCACTGCCCTTTGATGTGAAGGGCAATGTTTGTCACTGGCCACCCGGGTGTTTTCCTATCTTTCTGGTGGTGGAAATTGAATAAAGATTCGTGCACTTTGTGTCTTTCACTGTGTCTCACACGTATACACACACACCATGGGTGCTGGGGATAAAATAAGCACTACCGCACTTATGTGGTAGTGTGGGGGTTAAAATAAAAAAAAAGAAAAAAAAAGCAGAACTCGAGCCCAGGTGTCTCTGGAGAAGGAACACATGGTCTCAACCAACACCCTGGAGTTGTTCAGGGAGAGGTGGGTGCCGCAGGGAGTGGAGTGCATTATTTCTCCCTCCAACACTATTTTGATTTAGTCCCTACCCTCCCCCTCACTGTTTTGATCACACAGCACTGCCCTTTGATGTGAAGGGCAGTGTTTGTCACTGGCCACCCGGGTGTTTTCCTATCTTCCTGGTGGTGGAATTTGAATAAAGATTCGTAAAAAAAAAAAGGTGGTGAAAACTGAATAAAGATTCGTGCACCTTGTGTCTTACACAGTGTCTCAAAAAAAAAAAAGCAGAACTCAACAGATGAAAAGATTCGGCCTGAAGTCCTGATAACCAGGGAAAGGGGACATGACCGGAGATGAACCAAGGAATTGAGTTTAACGAACACTGACCTTGGTTTGCTTCTGGTTGGGCACACTCAGACAATATTCACACAAAAGTGGGGGGTTGGAAATGAGTTACCGTCCAGCATAGGTTTTCTTATTCTCCCAAGTCTACTTCCTGGTTAAATTACTGCTGGGGTGCATTGGGGGTAAGGAGGAGCATACTGCCATATTGACATGCTTTCTACAGCAGACAGGCTGCTTGTCATCGAGTTGTCAGGGTCTGGCTCATGTTTATGAACAGCACATCTAGATGTCAATCTAACCATGCTAATGTGTGGCAAATGCTTGCATGGAAAATATACTGCACAATGGCCCAGTGGTTAGCACTGCTGCCTCACAGCACCAGTGATCTGGGTTTGATTCCTGCCTCAGGTGACTGTCTGTGTGGAGTTTGCACATTCTCCCCGTGTCTGTGTGGGTTTCCTCCGGGTGCTCCGGTTTCCTCCCACAATCCAAAGATGTGCAGGTCAGGTGAATTGGCCAGGCTAACTTGCCCATAGTGTTAGATGCATTAATGGGGGGGTAAGTGTAGGGAAATGGGTCTGGGTGGATTACTCTTTGGAGGGTCGGTGTGTACCTGTTGGGCCAAATGGTCTGTTTCCACAATGTAGGGAACCTAATCTATTCCAACAATCCTAAAGACTTTATTGCTGTAAAGTGCTGTGGGACATCCCAAGGTCATGAAAGGTGCTCAATTAATGCTTGTGCTGGCAAAATTCAGGCATTGTGGAGTAAGGCCATTAACTTATCACTCAAGAGGCTTCTTACGGCTAAAGGCAGCAACTTGAAACCTCCTCTACCATCACAAAATATCAGACATGTTGAGGGGCAGGTGACATATAATTCCTGTTGTTCCTTGCTAGTTCTGCACCTATTTCCATAAGTTTCCATTTCCCTTTATAAAGCTACTATTAAATCTGCATGCACCACCTTTTAAGCTGGTATATAACAAATTATAACAGTGGGCATAATAAATTACTACATTAAATAAATATCCTCATCTCCCCGTTTTTCATTTTGTCAAGTATCCTGGATGTGTGCTCTATGGTTTCTGACCCTGCTGCCATGGAAACCACTTCTTCCAATCTACTCTGCCAAAATACTTCAATCTGCAGTTGGACAAGTAGACTCAACCGTGAACCTTGTCTCCACGTTTGATAAGGATAAACAGAACCAACATGCATGTAAGTAAAAGACAGTCTGGAAAATAAGTAGAGTGAATTCAGTTAAGAAAGTCAAGGATTTGATGTCTGAATTGACACATTCTGGATGTAATGCCTACAGAGTTACATCAAATAATCTAACGTTTTTCTAATTCATAGATAAATTACTCATTTATAAAGTCCTTCATAGTAACTACAAGTGGGATTTTTCAGGGTAATGCCTTCATAATAACTAAACAAAAAAAAAATATGATTAGATTCGACTAGATTCCCTACAGTATGGAAACAGGCCCTTCAGCCCAACCAATCCACACCGACCCTCCGAAGAGTAACCCACCCAGACCCATTTCCCTCTGACTAATGCACCTAGCACTATGGACAATTTAGCATGGCCAATTCACCTGACCTGCACATAGTTGGACTGTGGGAGGAAACCGGAGGACCCGGAGGAAACCAACGCAGACACAGCGAGAATGTGCAAACTCTACACAGACAGTCACCCGAGGCAGGAATCAAACCCGAGTCCCTGGTGCTGTGAGACAGCAGTGCTAACCACTGAGCCACTGTGCCACCCCAAATGTGAGGTATTTACATCTTTCCTCTAATCCAGATTTATCTACCCTTTGCAAAATGCAATTCAAAGACAATTTCCTACTATTCCGAGAAGAACTATCCTGTGTTGAAGCTGTCATTGATAGGACTGGTGGAGCTGTACCTGGATACAATTTTGAAGGCACCTATCAGCTGTTTTTAGGCAGGCTCTATCAAGATCAATACTGATACATTGGCACATTCAAACATCAGCTCAAAACGTAATAAATAATCTTTCAGTTGTCAAGCTTCACAATGTAGATCATGCTTTAATCTCTTCAACAAATTCAAATGGTTTAAATAACATGAAACTCAGGAGTCAACAGACAGAACCATTAGAAATGAACTTTATTTAGCAATCTGTGTAAAGAAGAGAAATTAAAACCATGATGTTTTGCAACAAAGATATTCATCTTTTTAATAGCGGGATTCAGCTAACTTTTAAAAATAGGTTAATAATTCCATTGGCATAGCGATAATTTGGCATTATACAGAAATTGGTCAGGTAGATTCTGGAAATAGAAATCAAAGATTTTTTTTCATCTAAAGTTTTAATGCTGGGAGTATTTTGTATTCATCAACATACTACTGTCTGATAAACACACAGTTTTATCTATTAAGTCAAAAGTACCCAGTATATGTTGAAGCTTCTCTCAAGCAAAAAGACCAAACAAATTTAAATTTTGCTTTAACTGAATTACATGTCACCTGGAGAGCAATAGATTCCACTGTTCCGTCTAAGCTTTTATGAGGAATGTAAATCTGAAGACAGATGTTGAAATATTCAATAGATAAAGCAATGAGTCTGAATATTTCCTCCCAACACGTTTAGGCAGGTTCTTGGTTTGAGAGAAAGTGACCCAGTTTAGCTACTCCAGAAAGTCTTCCGAGGAAGCTAAAGAAACTGATTGAAGGACAGTGGAAAGGCCTCACTCAACAATCTGGCACTTTGTCCCAGCTCCAAAAATTGCCAATCGAAAAATATATAAAGCCCTCCAATCTGCAAGTCTCACAACCTCTCATCCACACAAACACAACTCATGCCTCATCAATACTATCCTACGCCACTTCATGGCTCACTCCCACACAGCCCACAGGCTCCTCAAAACCTCTAAATCAAGGTATCACCGTCCTAAACTCACTATGCTTCCAGAACCCCTCACGTGAACCTACACTACTTTACTCACCACCACATCTCTTTATAGGCCTTATACCAACTCGTAACAACAGGTCCCCCATTCATCCCACTTCACCCTTCCATCATTCATCAGCTCGCCAAGTGATCACATGGGCTAACCATAGGATTCATGTTGGGATGAGATAAGATAAAGTTCTAATGATCTACTAATGAACTCAATACGCTAAAAAAACTATTAATTGATGTAAAGCCATTCCTTACATTTAACGACCTTCAGTTATTCACTGTTTATAAAATTAAATCATTAGCATTCATAACCATGTTTCAAAAAACAAAAACACATTGAATTGTTGATCAAAGTGTGAATTGGTGGGCACCGCTTAGTGATCACAATAGTTTTTAGAATCAGACTCAAAGCAGATTTATGTCAATAGACAGAGATAGTATTGACTTTTCTTTATACTGAAGACATTCCTTTTTCATGAATTTTGAGAAGATTTGTAGATCAGGTTGAGGTTCTGGAGGTACGTTTGCTCACTGAGCTGGAAGGTTAGTGTTCAGACGTTTCATCACCATACAGGTAACATCATCAGTGACCCTCCAGTGAAGCACTGGTGGTATGGCCTGCTTTTTATTTATGTGTTTAGGTTTCCACAGGTTGGTGATGTCATTTCCTGTGGTGATGTAATTTCCTGTTCTTTTTCTCTGCAGGTGGTAAATGGGATCCAAGTCAATGTGTTTCATGAGAGAGTTCTGGTTGGCTTGTCCTAGGATGGGTTTGTTGGCCCAGTCAAACCGGTGTCCTTCCAACATGAACCTAGCCAAGGAAACACTGACTACACTGTTAGAAGAACCAAAGATCCACATACTAAACATCAACAACTTCATCAACAAGGATAACATCATCAAGCTAGTGGACTTTACCACCTATTTCACCTCCAACAACAAAACCTACAGACAAACCAACAGAACACGCATAGGATCTCCGATATCAGGGTTCTAAGCAGAGACAGTAATGCAGAGACTCAAACAAACAGCTCTGCCAACGATCAAACCCAAACTCTGGGTCTGCTACATGGATGACACCTTTGTCATCACTAAAAAAAAAATTAGAGAAAACCTTCAAGACCATCAATAATACCCTTGCTGGCATAAAATTCACTCAAGAGGAGGAAAACAACAACAAATTGCCATTCCTAGATGTCACAGTAGAGCGAACAACCAATGAAGAATGTCAAACTAACGTCTACAGGAAACCAACAGACACAGACCAAGGAATCATCACAACACCCACAATTGGAGCTGCATTAGAATATTATTTCAATGATCCACCACACACTGCAGCACAGAGGAACTATGCAGAGTAGAGGAAAATCACCTGTACAGTGTATTCAAAAAGAACGGTTACCCAATAAACACAGTCCATCGATTTCTCAACAAACCCAAACAAGCAGACAAAACATTTCCAGAAACCCTAACCTGTCTCCCCTACATTTTGGAAATGACTGCCAGACTACTCAGACCTCTTGGCATCATGGTAGCCAACAAACCCACCAACACATTAAAACAGCAGCTAATGAACTTGAAATACCCTATACAGGCAATAAGCAAAACTAATGTCATTTACAAAATATCTTGGAAGAACTGTAACAAAGACTACATTGGACAAACAGGCAGAAAACTAGCCACCGGGATACATGAACATCAACTAGCCACAAGAAGACATGACCCACTCTCACTACTATCTTTACATACAGATGGGGAAGGACACCACTTCAACTGGGACAACACATCCATTCTTGGACAAGCCAAACAGAGACACGTGCAAGAAGTCCTAGAACCATGGCATTCCAATTGGAACTCTATCAACAAACACATTGAATTGGATCCCATTTACCATTCCTGAGAAAAATAACAGGAAGTTACATCACAACAGGAAGTATCACCACCAACCCATGGAAACCTAAACACATAAATAAAAAGCGGGCCATACCACCAGTGTTTCACTGGAGGCTCACTGATGATGTTGCCTAATATGGTGATGAAATGTCTGGAAATGAACCTTCCAGCTCAGCAAGCAAACTTACATCCAGAACATTTATCTTTTTCTAAAAGTTTAAAGTTCAAGATCGGTTACTTTTCTAACAGATGGCCAACTCACTTGACAGCTCCAATCAGCTTATTCAATATTTATGAATATTTGTGTCAATGTCTAATGATCCCTAAGAACACTGTACCTCTCCAGTGACTTACCTTCAAGAAAGAATACCCTTCAATCTATCGAAAAGCACACTCTACCTCTTCAAAGAACTCTGCAAATTTTAGACCTTGTCCTGATCAGTTTCAAGTGTATAAGCAGCGTCTCAACATTTCATTTGTGAAATTTGGAGTCAATTAAAGATGGTTACATTTTTATGTGTGCACCTCCCCAGATATCTGCAACACATCTTTCTTTCCTATCTATAACATAAAAACAGCAATTTATTTATTGCACAACTTTTTCGTAGCAAGTCCAGAGAGTTCACATAGAATTGCTTTCAAACAAAACTTGATAGTAAGACGCATAAAATGGCCAAAACCTGTTAAAGTGCAAGATTTAAGAAGCATCTTAAAGAAGGAAAGAGAGTTAGAGAGTTTTAGGAAAGAATACAGAGTGTAACACCTAGGCAGCTAAAAACATATTCACAAACAGTGGAGCAATTAAAATTTGCAATGTGTAAAAGGCCAGAATTGGAGGATTGGAGTTGGGATGCTGGCCAGGTTTGTGTTGGAATTTTCAAATCTAGAGACACCGAAGTCCTAGAGTCATATTACACGGAAACTAACCCTTACATCCCACTCATCCACGTCAACTATGTTCCCAAACTAAACCAGTCCCACTTGGCTGCAATTGGCCCACATCCATCCAAACTTTTCCTATTTATGTATGTATCCTTTTAAACACTGATACTGTACCTATATCCACCGCTTCCTCCAGCAGTTTATCCCACATATGAACCACCCTCTGTATAAAAACGTTATCCCTCATGTTCTTTTTAAATCTTTCTCCTCTCACCTTAAAAATATGCCCCCTAGTTTTGAGCTCACCCACCTTAGGGAAAAGACCTTTTCTGTTCACCTTATCTATACTCATGATTTTATAAACCTCTGTAAAGTCTCAAACTCCTATGCTCCAGTGAAAAAAGTCACAGCATGTTTTTATAAGTCAAACCTTCCATTCCCAGCAACATCCTGGTAAATCTTTTCTGAAACCTCTCCAGCTTAATAATATTCTTCCAGGAATAGGGTGACCAGAACTGAACACAGTGTTCTATGACAGGCCTCAGTAATGTCCTGTACAACCTCAACATGACATACCAACTTGAAAGCAAGTGTGCTAAACACCTTCTTAGCTACCCTGTCTACCTGTGACACAAATTTCAAAGGATTATGTACCAGGACCCCACAGGTCTCTCTGTCCTACCATACTTCCCAGGGCCCTCCTATTAACAGTAAGACTCCTGCCCTTGTTTGTTGTACCAAAATGCAATACCTTGCATTAAAACAAATTAACTTCCATCTGCCATTCCTCAGCACATTTACTCAACTGATCAAGATCTCCTTGTAATCTTAGATAACCTGTTTCACTGTCCATTATACCATCAATTTTGGTGTCATTCACAAACTTACTAACCATGCCTCCTATATTCTCACTCAAGTTGTTTCTATAAATGACAAACAAAAGTGGACCCAGTAACAATCACTGAAGAACATCACTGGTCACAGATCTCCAGTCTGAAAAAACAGCCCTCCATAACCACCCTCTGTCTCCTTCCGTAAAGCCAATTTTATATCCATGGATGGTGCTTTCAGCATTAAATGAAGTCAGGGAGATCCAGTGGATAATATTGCAGTGGTGAAAATAGGCAGCCTGAGTATTATTCCCAATATCTGGTTGAAAGTACATTTTGGGGTTAAATGTAACATTAAGATTGTGAACAGTAATTTAGTTCAGACAGTAGTCAGGGAGAGGGATGAAATATTTTGTGTCACTGCATTTGTCCAAAGCAAACACACTTAATTGATCCATAAATAACATATTTTTGTTATTTTACCTGTTTGAATAGCAAAATTGTCTAATCTTGGACTTTTTTTCAACATTTTTTATTATTAACAGTCCTGAAGGAGAAAAATGTAGCGATTATCAAATTTTAAAGCACTACCTAGGAATTACATGAATGAGAAGCCAACTTAAGCTCCTAATTCATGTTAGGCCTTCAGTTTCCTAACCTATTCCGGTCTTAAATTAATTATGTGCACAACATTTCTCTCCCTGTTGGCAAATATTCAAAAATTGGCAAATTGATTCTTTGTTAATTGTGAATCCCCATTCGAAGAAATAGATTTTAATACCAACAAGTATTAAAATGATTACACTTCCACAGGAAATAACTGGCATTTTTAAAATTAATAATATGCAATAAAAGCTGCATTTTTGAATTGACAATCTAACACTATACAGAGATCAGATTTTGTGGTCAACATAAATCTATTTTAAGCGGTTGTTTGTACGGTTGACACTTAAACAGGGGAAGCGCACACACCATTACCCTTGGTTTTTCTCTGGACCCATAAATCTCTGAAGCCTAACGGCACTTTTATCTGTTGTCTGACATTGATGTTGAATAATGGCTTTGTTAATATACAAGAAGAGGCACAGACTAAGTTTATAAAACAATATAAAGTAAAAGACGAGCTTGGCACTTTATCTGATGTGTGACTGGCTTGTAAAAGATTTCAACTGGTGACAAATTATTATTTTGTGTTGTGTTTCAAAAACTCACCCACAAGTTTTATTTGTAAAAAAGATACACACTGCACAAAAAGAATACAACATATTTTCCTCTTTAATATACACAGTTTTGCAGCATTTTAAAAGGTACTTTCTCAACACTATGTACTACATTGTTTCTTGATTAAGAAGGAAAGGACATATCCCTGGGATTACAAGCATATGACTTAGGAACAGATTTAGGCCATTCAGTCCCTTGAACCAGCTCCACCAATCATGTTTCATCAGTTTGTGCTTCAAGTTCCAAATTCCCATCATCCTCATTACCTTTGATCACTTTGCCTAAAAAGAATTGATACAACTCTGACATAAAGATATCATTGACCCCCTGCTCCATCCCCTTCTGAGACAGAGAGTTCCAAAGTAGCACAGCCCTTAGAGAAAAGAAAATATAATTTTTATCCTAGAAAAGGCCTCTAATTTTTTTAAAATTGTGCCCCCAGTTTTGGGACGACCCACAAAAGGAAACATCCTCTTTCAGCTCCACCTTGTGAAGATAGGATTAGAAAATGTTTTACACATATAAAGATTCTGGCATTTAAATGTATGACAAGTCTGATCCTGTCATAGGCCTGTGTGACATCACAAACATGCTGATCACTTTGTTTCTGAAGGTTTTGGAAAGGAATTGCACCAGCTACCCTTCCGTTACAAACAATGTTCCTCAATCCCATATTTGATTTTGAGAGTGCCCATCATGGAAAACAACTGTTCAGTTAAAGTAGCATACTGAATGTTCAGATCAAGTAATTACTTCTTTTTGACTGTGATCTGAATTTGTGGATGTTGGTCTGGCTTCCAGAGAATTGTTCACTTATATTTCAGTCAAGCAAGTCTCTACTCTCAATGTGTTGATAGAGTTAAGGTGATCCACAAACTCTGCAACAATATGTTGATCTAATTGGACATCTTCAATCATCTTTTGTGACTGTCTTTCTGCTGAAATGTGCAATTTTGCATCTTCAGTCACATGACTGGAAGATTGCTGCTTATTCAGTACTAGCTTTGTTAGTGATAATCTTGTTTTGAGAAACAAGAGATTACAATGTTCCATTGTGATAGGAATGGAAAATGTTCCCGCTAGTCCTGTAAAGTCTCTAATGTTTTCCCCTGTTCACAGAACAAAATGATTAAATTCTTTCTTCTTTGAGTTCCACGATGAGTCCAGACTCCCAATGAAATTTCTCCTGGCTGTTCCTCCTCAAATTGATCAACAAAGGGTTGTTTCTGATCCATTTGATCTTGGGGAACTCATTAAAGTTTTTCTGTCACTACTGTGATATTAAGGCCAAAACATGCCTAAACGTTCAAAAATGAGGAGAGGTTGAATCTGAACTACATCGACATTTTAAACTCCTGCATGCTGTTTGTATTGTGGTGTTACTTGTAGAATAACTTTACTCTTAGGAGTTGTTCCAACTAGACTGTGCTGTTTCATCTTTGTAGGCTGAAATGTCAATTTCTTCAGCTACGTTGCCTGATTTGACAAGATAGTGACACTCATTCCTGTATCAACCTTACAATGATTTCCATTAAATTCATCACGTTATCTTTAAGTATATTCAGACTTGAAAACAGACGCTGCAAAAGATGAACTTTGCACAGTAGTACTGCATGGAAATCTTCTAATAAATTTTTAAATTCAATTAACTAGCAATACTATATTTTGCTCATTCTGCCAAGTTCCAAATTCTGCTAAAAATCAATACAGTACTCTATTTCAGTCCTGCTTTATGGGAGATATTCAAACTTTTTAAAAATGATCAAAATGGTGTTTCTCACCTTCTGGAGAGGTTTCCTGTCTTCTGAAGAAAGTCAGGATGTTTTACCACAACTTCTGAGTAAAATAGATGCTTTGCTATTTCAATACCAGATAATAAAGAAGGTCCCTTGCACAATTTTAAAACTAAAAGTCTTTGGCTGTGGTCTTAACAAATCTTTCTTCCAAATTCCTGATCATTCATCTTCTGTTAGACTTTTGATTCAACACTTTAAATTTTTGGTGTTATTGCCTTATTTAAAGTCTGCGTCCTTTTCAGTACTGTGGCCCTGACAGAAATTACTTTTCTGGACCTTGCTCAGTCCTTTAGATCTATACCTCATCAGGCTGAAATGCAATGGCCACAATGCTCATTTGCAGAGGTAAGGACTCTATTTGTATTTCCTTCCTCCCTGCCCTTTGCACCATTGTTGGACAGTTTCTTCCTTTTTACTCTCAGGGATCTCTAATTTTACCTCAGGGTCCTTGGGTTGCTCCGCACAGAACTGTCTTCTTGAAGGTCTTAGTCATTTCTCACTAGCCCACTATGTTTTCCCTGGACCTCTTAATAGCTCAGAAGCAAAGTTCTTCTTTTGGAGTATTTGTTTCACCCTGCTGCTGCCTATAATCTGTGATCCTGATTCAGCTGCTGACTCACCATTGGTCTCTTCTTAAATTGTATATTCTTAAAAGTTCATTTGTTTTACTTTAAAAAAAAAAAATTTCTGCAGCATCAAATGAAACTTGGATCCACATCACTGATCCCCATGTCCCATTTCTGGCAACCATCCACTGGTGGCGCTTGGGGTGGTTCATTAGGATACATTATCAGCAATTAACCTGAAATTACTTTCAAGCAGCACCAGTAAGGGGCTGGAGTATTCCCAGTGCTGGACACATCAGCTGTGTGTGTTTAAGAGTAGTCATTAACTAGACAGCCAATACCAAACATGTCAGCAATTACACCAAAGCAATGTTACACACTACTCAAGGTCACAATCTGCTCAGTTTTCATATTAACACATCATAACGCCTGAACTAGCGCCTTCACATGCTGACCTGAAAGTGTGAATAGACAAAGTGCTGACCTAATTTTGGTAAAAGTCCAAACTAATCTACATTATGAAGCCCAATTTTCCATCCCTAGACTTCAATGCCAAGGGCTCTCCATGGATCTCTCTCATAGGCTGAGTGGTGAGATGATTAGGAATTTAGCTTGGCATTAAATAATCTGTGCTGATACAGTGGTGTGAAATTACACCATAATGTTTCATATAATTTGTCATCTAAAAAGCTTCCAACCAACCTCAGATAGAAGACATGCCCCATATTTATTCGGACTCGAAAATTGCGCCAACCTACCCTCAGTGACTAGAGTTATCAAGATTCGGAGATGCCGGTGTTGGACTGGGGTGTACAAAGTTAAAAGTCACACAACACCAGGTTATAGTCCAACAGGTTTAATTGGAAGCACACTAGCTTTCGGAGCGACACTCCTTCACAATCACCTGATGAAGGAGCGTCGCTCCGAAAGCTAGAGTTATCAAGATGCCAACATTCCCACTGAACTCTCCATTGCAACATCACCACTCCAACTCCCTGCAACCTCTACTATGTTTTCAACTGTTGTCTGGGGAACCTGCCTCCTATTTTGATCCTATTTGTCGATTGATCCAATCCTTCTATGTTTTTCTTCTGACTATAATCTTTCCTCCTAAATACCATGACACCCGAGATTTCTTCTCTCTTCCATTGCACAGGCTTCACTCAATACTAGATCACATTCTGTGAAGTGGGAAATTCTGACTGACACTTCGAACATTGTTCCACCTAACTGATTTGATGCAAATTACATAGGTCAGGACACAACAGAAGAACATTCGGTAGGTTGACTGGAATTGGGTTGTCAACAAAATTCTGCCCTTCGAGCATGCATCAAGCTCTGCAGGTGGTTGCCATCTGCACATACAAGCAGCCATTACCGTCAAGACCTGCTATAACCACCCATGGAGCATTTCAGAGCATCACCTGCTGTCTGGGTCAGAGTGCATTGATTCACAGCAAAATAAAAAGTAATAATATCCCTTCTCAGAAGGATGAGATTAGAAATCAACACTCTGTCATGCAGCGTTCGGAATATTGAAATCCTCGACTTTATTTTGCAGCTGGCTTCAGATTGATTCTAGTGGGCTGCAGTGCAACAATTTGAATTGGTCTTTCCAGCAGTTGGTCTGACTGATCGAATCGTGGTTCACCTGGGGTGTATTGCCGGCCATGAGATGCCCCCATAGCAATCCTAAACCACAAAGGGGGAGATGAATGTGGGAGATTTTCATAGAGGAAAAGCATTGTGGTACTATGAATTTCAGGCAAAAGACACCATGCCAGGGCATACTAGAGTTCCAACCTGTTTCAGGCATATATATCTTTTTTAGTAAGTAAATTGTATCCCATTACTTTCATCAGACTCCAATTGCCAGCTTGGTAGATGGCAACAGTGCAGCTGAAGCTTATCAAAAACAGTCAGTCATTCTGACTGTATTTAAAGTATTTATTCAACGCTAAAGGAGAAGTGCTCCTTCAGGGTCCTCTCTCTCATGATTTCCATTTCCCCTTTATAGGTATCCTGCTGCTAATGGTCAATCTCTGCCTGATCTTATATTGTAGTGACTCAGAGCTGCGGGGATGAAAACAATTGACCTAACTGGACCGTGCCTCCTCCCTATACCATGGGCCATCTGCTGATTACTGTCTGGATCCTGTTCTTTCTCAGGTAGCACCCTGTCATTGTTTGAGAGTTGCTGAATGATGGATTATGTTTTTATTTTCTTATGAGGCAACCCTAAGTCTACCTTAATTGTCATTGTAGAGTCATAGAGATGTACAGCACAGAAATATACAATTTGGTCCAACTTCTCCACATTGATCACATATCCTAAATTAACCTAATTCCATTTGCCAGCATTTGGCCCAGATCCCTCTACTCCTTTTCTATTCATATACCTTTCCAGATTCCTTTTAAATGTTGCAATTGTACCAGCCTCCACCACTTCCTCTGGCAGCACATTCAATACACGCACCACCCTCTGTGTGAAAAAATTGCCCCGTAGGTCCTTTTTAAATCTTTCCCCCCTCACTTTAAACCTGTGTCCTCTAGTTTTGCACTCCCCTACCCTTGGAAAAAAGACTGTGGCTATTCAACCTATCCATAGTCCTCATGATTTTATAAATCTCTATAAGATTACCCCTCAGCCTCCGACGCTCCAGGAAGTCTGTCTAGCTCAATGAGCATCTCTTGTAAGTGTCCCTGCAGTATCAGGCAATGTTTATTTTTCAGAAAAATAGTTATGACTAGGTAACGTTTATCTGAATGGGAGAATGTTGATCACCTCATTCCTCTTTTAAATGCATTTGTAAGAAAAAAGAACAATGTAGTGGCAACCTGAGAAAAGTTTTACAAGTCCAAAGATCTAAATAGATTTAAGTGTCAGAATACCGACAGTACGTATGGACTAAACTAACCACTGTGAGAGCATTATCGAATAACGTTCCTACTCACAGTGAAAATACCCCAGGGCACCAGATTACAAATCCATACTTGCCATGTCTCCAGAGCTCATTTTCCTTTTCTCTGCTAACAATCTTTTTTTTCACTCTCAGTCTTTGCCAAGCTACTCATGAGCTCACTTACCTCAACACAAGCTGCTACAACGCAGAAAAAAAAATCACAAATATCAATCTCTATCTATTTTTAAAATAAGTAAAGAAGAAGAAATCATTTGAATCTCAGTAAAAGGGGAAGCAAAGCAGCTGGGGACAGTTTGTTGATTCACCACTAGCTTCATCAAATAGTGTGGTCTGCTGTGGTCTGACAAAAAAATACTTTTCACTCATTCATCAACCTACTCAATGAAGAATGGATTAGAATGAGGAGGCTACTGTGGCGGCATAGTGACTCAGTGGTTAGCACTGCTACCTCACTACGTCAGGGACCTGGGTTCGATTCCTTGGGCGACATTCTACCCGTGTCTGGGTGGATTTCCTCCGGGTGCTCTAATTTCCTCCCACAGTCCAAAGATGTGTATGACAGATGGATTGGTCGTGCTAAATTGCCCATAGTGTTCAGGCATGTTCAGGCTAGGTGGATTAGCCATGGGAAATGCAGAGTTACAGGGATAAGGTGGGTCTGGGTGAGATGCTCCTCGGAGGGTCGGTATGGACCAAATGGTCTGCTCCCACACTGTAGGGAGTCTATGATTGCAATTAGATAAATATGTAGTTAAATTTATTTATGATTGTTGTAATCACTCTATTTCACCTTGGTTTTTATTGAGGCAGTCAGTGAGTGGGATGATCCCATTTACACACCTGATTCCAACTGTCTGAGACCTATTCTGATGCTGTGTGGATGCTGGGATTTAATTGGGAGGCTGCGCTCATGTTTCCAATTCATTTGGGGTGAGGGGTGGTGGTGATGGTGGGATAGGTTTTCTAGTTCCACTGTGCCGAGCCTGTAGGCTTTCCCTCCATTGGCTGGTGATCAACCAGCATCCCTCTTGGATGTCACTTTCATCTTTCGGAGGGCCCAGCCCTTAAGTCCCTCCTCCCTACCTTTTATCTTAGCCTGCTTGGCACACCCTCCTCATTCCTGAAGAGGGGCTTATGCCTGAAACGTAAGATTCTCCTGTTCCTTTGATGCTGCCTGACCTGCTGCGCTTTTCCAGCAACACATTTTTAAGCTCTGATCTCCAGCACCTGCAGTCCTCACTTTTTCCCATCCACAGCCACTCATACATCAGTCTCCCCCCAACACATGCCAGTTTGGCACCTAGATAGACTCCCATTCTCTTACCAAAATCCTGGTCTAATGTTGCTTGGCTCTGTACTGAAAGTCTGGTTGATCAGAGACTGGGTCATTTTGTTCCCAAAGAGCCCTCAGGCTATTAACAACCAATTTACCAGGAACTGGCTGCAGTTCATCCACAGTATCCCTCAACAGGCTCTCCACCCTGGCCTTTCTTTACCAGGAGGATGTAGAAAATGCAAAGTTCCATTTAATGTAGCCCATGAGGCATTATCTGATTGAACAGAGGAAGAGGCTGGAAGAGTTAAATGACTTAGACCTATTGCTGTGTCTAAGTCCCCATGTTAAGAATGTTATTACATGGCTGGTCTATGATCAAGTATTACTTTTTACTTTTTCCTCAATGTCAGCTTTAAGGACTGCTTCCCAATGTACAACCCTGATTTCAATCATTCAATGAAGTCCCTGCCATCTTCAATTTGTTGACTAAAAACTGCTCCTCTGATTTCAAAGGAGAACATTATTCATTTTAAAGACTTAAAACAACCAGATTCCAATCCGAAGCCCAATTGAAACTTAGACTCTATAAATTTAGAATCTTTTAAGATGAAAAGTATGCTAATACTTGATGCATTTATAATAACAAAGATATTTTACATATGAATGAAAAGTGAAGGAAACGTTCAGAGCCACATTAATTACTTTGTTGTTTATCCAGTGCTGTCCAATGTGAAACTGAAACAGGGCCAAATGAAATAGCAGTTATAATGCAATTCTACCTAAAGTATCAAAATTGTTGATTACTATAATCATGACTACTGGAGGCCTCTCATCATTGTGCTGCCATTTCTTGTATGGTTCTATCAGAGCTTCTGTCACAGACTCATCACCAGTGTTATATTCCTGGAAATTGCACCATTCTATCAGTGAAGACAATGTTTGATCGTAATAGCATGAGACAAGTGAATCGTTGACCAGGTAGCAAGAATAAATGAATTAGAAAGTACAGGAAATGAAATTATTTAATATGACTCCTCAATCTACCCACGCGTACAAAATATCAAATACAGAGAAGAGGTTTCTCAGTAGCTAAGTATCAAAATGTAGTGATTGTAACAAGGTCAGCCAGGTAGACCCCATAGAATATGAGTTCCCTGACAGGGGCTGTTAGCTTGCTGACAGATAAGAACAGGAGTGTCAAACATCTTGTTCACTCAGAGCTGGCTCTGAGAGAACTGGATCAGTGTCAGGAATCTCTGTGTGTAAATAAAGGGTGACTTGGTGATGGGATACCAGCCGTTGTGGAGCTATTTCATCGAACACCTGACAGTTTTTAAAAGCAATATGACAGAGGCAGAAGTTAACCGTTTCCCTGCTCATAGTATCAACTGAATGTGAGTTGAGACAATCTGCATATTTACTGTAAGCTGACTCTTACCATGTTCTGGCGAAGTGTCATTTTTGTTGAGTTCAAGGAGGGACACTTTCTGTGAAACTGAGCAAGTTCTCTCACAACACGTTCCTAAACAAACCTACCAATCCTTGTGGTGACCTCCAGTCTGAAGCTATCACAATGCCCTCACATGCCAGAGCCAGAAGCACATGCCGGGGATGTTGGGATCCCGGGTGGTGGTACCATCTTTAACAGACCATTATGCACTTGGTCAAGCACTGGCAATCGGAGTTGCCTTCCTTAGTTTGTTACACTTGGTCAGGACATGGCAGGTAAGAGAAATATGGTGCATCATTTTGTGGACAGGGCCTTGGAGGTCCTGCTGTCTGGGACGGTGAAGAGGAGGGATGTCTTCTTTCCAAAGGGTGACAGAGGAGGCCATGACACCAGACCCTGCCAGACTGCTTTGAGTATGCCTCCTGGTCAGTGCAATCCCAGCAGTGTAGGAAGGGAGTCAATGACCTTCACCACTCTGTCAGGGTAAATGTTACCTCACTCTGCTACCTCACGCTCACCGTGTCTGCTAATGTACCCATCTCCCACCATGGCTCATATACTACCACTCTCACTATCGCAGGCAAAAATCTTCTCTCCCTCATTGTTACCCACTGAATTTCCCCACACCACTAACCCTGCATGGCTCCTGCACTGCCACACAAGGCACTTCACCACCTCTCCCCCACCTGCACCAGCACTAACAGCTCTGCCACCCATTTCCATCTCTCAAAATTCCTCCCTTTCTTCACTCCAGGAGAAAACACCCCATAGAGCAGGGAGAGACAAGATGAGGCAACCAACTTTCAACTTCCCACTCCCACCCCTTATGAGGAGACGACAGTGATCCTGACTGCCCTGTATGGTTAAATAAGCTCTTAGAGTCATAGAGATGTATAACATGGAAACAGACCCTTCGGTCTAACCCAGCCATGCTGACCGGATATCCCAAACCAATCTAGTCCCACCTGCCAGCATGCCCATCCACATGCCTTTTAAATGTTGCAATTGTACCAGCTTCCACCACTTCCTCTGGCAGCTCATTCCATACATGTACCACCCTCTGTGTGAAAAAGTTGCCCCTTAGGTCTCTTTTCTTTTCCCCTCTCACCCTAAACCTATGTCCTCTAGTTCTGGACTCCCCGACACCAGGGAAAAGACTTTGCCTATTTACCCTATCCATTTCCCTCATGATTTTGTAAAATTCTATAAGGTCACCCCTCAGCCTCCGACGCTCCAGGGAAAACAGCCCCAGCCTGTTTAGCCTCTCCCCATAGCTCAAATCCTCCAACCCTGACAACATCCTTTTAAATCTTTTCTGAACCCTTTCAAGTTTCATAACATCTTTCCAATAGGAAGGAGACCAGAACTGCACACAATATTCCAACAATGGCCTAACCAAAGTCCTGTAAAGCCACAACATGAGCTCCCAACTCCTGTAAAATAAAAGAAAGCATACCAACTCCCTTCTTCACTATCCTATCTTCCTGTGACTCCACTTTCAAGGAGCTATGAACCTGCACTCCAAAGGTCTCTTTGTTCATCAATACTCCCTAGGACCTTACCATGAAGTGTATAAGTCCTGCTAAGATATGCTTTCCCAAAATGCAGCACCTCGCATTTATCTGAATTAAACTCCATCTGCCACCTCTCAGCCCATTCGCCCATCTGGTCAAGATCCTGTTGTAATCTGAGGTAACCCTCTTTGCTGTCCACTACACCTCCAATTTTGGTGTCATCTTGGATAGATATCAGAGGTTGCCCTGGGCTTACTGCACTGGCAAACCCCGAACTGAAAGCCATATCCGTTAACTTGACTAAGGACTATTCTGTGTTGAATTTGAGAAATGGCCATTTGGTTGAAGCTCAGGCAATGTGTCTGCCGCTTGTGTTAGTGGCAATGGTGCAGATGTGAAATTGATGTAGTGTGCTGACCATTTACATGTCTACTCCTTTGATTGCTAACAACCATGTTTTATATCGGCATAGGAGGCAATTTGAGGCAATAGTACTGTGGGTTACTGGTTCCAAAGTATTAACTTTGCTTTCTTTCCAAAGATACTGACCAACCTGCTCAGTTTTTCCAGCAATTTTATTTTGTTTTGAAGTACTGGGTTTCTGTTAGGTGTAGCTAAAGGGGAAAAGCACAAAAGGGTAAGGCAAGGCAGGAAGTTATGAGCATTCAGTTGGTGCTAAGTGAGTGAGAGCTAAGAAAGCAAGCAAGCAGCACTGAGATACCGACTGTTCCAATCCATAAGTGCTGAAAATGTGTTGCTGGAATAGCGCAGCAGGTCAGGCAGCATCCAGGGATCAGGAGAATCGACGTTTCGGGCATAAGCCCTTCTTCAGGAAGGACTTTCTCCCCAATCCATAAGTGGGCTGCCTGTCCTGTGTGTTTAATGTCTTGTAGAAGCATTGCATTGAGAGGTGACCATGCATTGCAAAGTGCAGTAACAAATGACAGATGTGGAGTCTGTGCATCAGAGATGTGCCATGATGGTGCGGAGTGACTGGCATGCTTTGGATGCCAGTGTCAGTGATATGGCCACTGCCTTGGAGCCTGCACTGAGATCTTGCCAGATGGAGCTCTGGAAGAGATTGCAGTGAGCTGGAATTGCCAGGGACTGGTACTGACCTACATGTTGGGAATTAATGGCATCTAGTTTCTATCTGGTGGTTTAGAAAATGGGATCCTGCATTTGAATGAGGTGCCATTAAATAGTAATGATGGTGATAACGAGTAACAATCCATGTTAATAGGGCCCTCGCCACTCACTAGTGAAATTCTCATCTTTACATCTGGAACTTTGTTAGAAAATGCAATTTGTTGCTCCTGATATTGTCTTCTCAACTGATTCTCCGACATTTCTCACCATTGCCCATGTCATTTGGGGCTTGGTAATGTTCTGGCTAATTATTCTGCTTCTTTGCAAATAAGTAGAATTTGCCTATTAAAAAAGAATCCTCAAGGTAATGGTAATGATTAGGAATCATTACCTTCAAGATTCTCTAAAAGTTAGACACTGTTTTGACTTAGGCACATAGAACATACAAATGCTTTTACCATCATTGGGAGCACCATCACCTCAAAGACTGTCACCAGAGAGGGACCATAACTGTGATCTCATCAGCATTTCCCACAATATTAAAACATGCTATGAGCAAATGAAATGCATTTTCCATTTTGAGTACCAAACAATTTTAGGTCAAGTAATCTGACTATACACAGTGTAAAATCCCTCTATCCTACTTTAGTCCCAGTCTCAAAAAACATATTTCCAAATATAATTATTTTCTACACTTCTCATCATAACCAAGGGTGTCATTAATTTCAATCAAATAAAAATCCAGTGAATTTTACAACAGACAAATGATCTTTTTCACCAGATTATTATCCAAGGAGTAAAGACAAACAAAATCCTTTCCAACCTGATATACTTATCCTTCATTTACTTAATGCATCTCAAATTTCAGAAGCAAAAAGAAAAATGTGTTGTTCACACACATATCACGAGGAAATATATAAAAACTGGCTCCATTTGTTTCACACAGATCCTTTAATGTTTTACAGCAACAAGACTTACAGATTACTTACCTTAGCCAGATCCAACCTGGATTCCATAGAAAAGCTTTTACTAATCCAGTATGACAACTTGTCTTGACAGGAATTAAGGATTCATATTTACATAATAGCACCTGACAAAATGCGAGTGATTACTCATTCACACTAATCAAAAACGCTATGCATCTTAAAATTATTTAAGCTTTCAATTTGTACAGTGCATTGTTGCTAAAGAATTGACTGAAGTCATGCAAATTTATTAATAAGTTATCCATTGAAAAGTAAAAAAGGAAATATTTCTTCCAAGTCCTGGAATTGCTCATTTAAGTCATCCAAAAATCAGGTTAGGTTCAAAATTCAAAAAATAATTAGCTGCAATGTCCTAAAAAAAATGTACATTTTGCCACCAGGACCATTTCAATGAACTTTGCTGCTCATTGACTGCTTTAAACGTGGTAATTATTGAGCACAGTATCACAGTTGCTAACTTATACACAGTAAGGTTCCAAAAACAATTAAACGAGTAAATGAGTAAACAGCAAAGTGAGTTATCGTGCATTTTTGGAGTTGATTGTGGGAATAATTTTTGTTAGGTTACCAAACAAACTCATCCTATTTTAAATAATATCATGGAGTCTTTTGTATTTGCATGAATCACTTGAACACACAGATAATTCAACACCTTATTTGAAATGCATCCCTTTCTTGGAACTGCATAGATCAACCTGGATTATCAAGTCTTGACGAGCCAACATCCAGTTCTAGAAGGTCCAGCTGCATCGGCAGAAATAAATACCTTCAGACTCATTGCTGTCCTACAACGATTTCTATTCATCCTGGATCTGTCAGGAGCATTTTTTGTGATACAGAAGGACACCACTTAGGCTATTAAATCTATGCTCATTCTTTGCTGGAGTAACACAAGCTAGCCTCGAGAGATGCTTGCACCATACACTATTACAAATACTTAGCCAATTTTCCTTTGAATGATTGCTTGCTTAATTGTTCTTTACTGCAAAGCATTTTATGCTCCTAAAACTTCTGCTTAATTCACTTTGTTTTCACTTCTGTCCTCATTCTTTTTAAACTTACTAAAATTACAATTTTAAACAGGTGACTTTCCACCCTGGATCTCTGTCTGGAGGAAATCCTCTTCTTCTACTATCCAAATTAAAAGGACACTTAGAATAAAAAAACAGCACAACAAAAGCTACTCTATTCTTTTCCCATTGAGCTAAATAGAGTTAAATATCGCAAAGATTTGTTGCATAATACATTTCCTACGACAGAGGATCAATGATCTTGGTGGGGGTCTGAACCCTGCAAAAGTCGAAATAGTATGGGTTACAGTCACTTACTGTGATTTTGCAAGGGGCAGATAATCAATGGTCAGAGGGCAGATTCTTCATACTTACAGACCACTTAAAGGCCTTCCAGTTTGAAAGGAGTAGTAAGTTGCAATGAAAGATAAGTAAGACAGAGAGAGCGATTCAAAACGAAGTATCCTTCTTCAATTTCTTTCTTGATAACATTTTATTTTAAACAAGTTGCTTTTGCAACTGAGCCACACTGTGGGATAGGAGATGGGAGTGCCATTTAATAGGATGGCCTGTGCTTATTGCAGCAACCAGGAATGCAGGGAGAACTTCTCAGCCATGCTGGAGAGCTGGTCCTCTGATCTGCCATCCTTAGAAGCAGACAGCTGAACTTAACTGGTGCCCTCTCCGATAGCCTACAGCTTAATGGAGGTCAGCTGGAAGACTCTAGTCGGCCTCCTTTTATTGGTCGTAAATACTGCTAACAAATTAAGTTGGCGACACACTGGTAAGAGTTTGCTTCCAACAGGGCCTCTTCATGCAGCACTGATTGATATCTACTGTAAGAGAAGAAACTGGATTTTGATATTGTGGTATTGAGGAATCCAACATAAATTTTTTACAACAAAGAATTTTAAACAATTAGATTGCAACTGAGGAGCAGTAAAGTGTTATGTTCAGGTGGTGGAAAGTAAGATGGAGTGTGAGATGTTTATACCCTCAGGTCACATACTAAATGGCTAATGTCATGATCATGCCTCTCAAAGGTATACTGACATATTAAATGAGAGACTGAACAATCCAACTGCTATGTGCCAACATAAACTTTGCCAACACAGCCCTGCATTCCATCCTGATAAAAATGACATGGGAGCAGAAAGGAGTGGGGGGATGTGTCACCCCTGCCAGCAATATTTTTAAAGAGACCACTTACCTCTGATCTGAGTGGAGTCTGAGAATTAAGTCCCAGGTATCAATCTGGTGAATGTACCAGGTATACTCTTTCTGGCTTTCTACTATGCTGGGCAGAGTGGGTTCAGCAGAATGTATTATCTCCATTTTATCGAACCTGACACTTCATTCCATTTAAAGCTCACGCACTCAAAAATAGACAAGATTTGTAAAACATTAGCCATCTGTTCTGTCAGATTATTGCAGTGATGATATAAATCTACTTCATTATCTCTTTACGTTTGTGATCCATATCGCAGCTCATAAACCACAAATTCTGTTGGCCTGTTCGTGGCTTTTGATACTTCTGAGTTACTGGCACTCAACCAATACTAACTTGTATTAAAGATCAGCTGCAATGGCTCGAGGGGAGTGCACAGTAAAAATGCACAGCAAGAGGGCACTCTCAAACAGTCTCTTCGAGTACCTCGTGCACATAATTAGAATGAAATCTGCAGAGGTTTCTTAACAGTTGAAAAACAATGCCAGGCAGATTTCAAAGACTTGCAATCTTGCAAATATGTTGGACATATTTAGTTTTAGCAGAAATAATACTTGAGATAAATTTACAACAGCAATCTATCTTCAGTCTGAAATTAATAACAGATTCCAGGTCTTGAGTCAAAAATTGTGTGTTGTCATTTTTGACTTTTCTCCAGAGATGTGAACTTTCCATTCTGTGGCAGATCAGTTCCCATGAGATAGTATCAGGTTTTTCTTCTGTTTCAAATCAAACTGGGAACAATGACTTGACTGTTTTGTTGTTCCTTTATCAGAAATAGTTGGATGATACAAGATTTGCCAGCAATTAACTTAGGAGGTATTTTCGAGGTTTCACAATAATTATGAACAAAAGGTTGCAGACATACCTAGAGGATGCCCAAAAACAATCTTAATCAAAATTTGATCATAAAAAATATTAAGAATGGAAAGAGATTGTTCATTTCAACAAAACTGTTTCCTTGTAACACACAGTGCAGCAGCACCCATCCACATGTGATCCCTGGGCTCGCATCTGGAATGTTGAAATGAAAGTCTCGACCAATTGCAAATGTCCAGTGTAAAATTCATTATACCCATGGTTCAAAAACACAAACCATAAGTATTCAGTATGCAATGAAAGACACATAAGGATGACTGGTGTGACAGCTTTAAATTAAAGAGTGGGTGGTTAGTTGCATGGAAAATTATGGCAAAAGTTAAAATGAGGAAGGGCGGGCTCAGCAGAGGTTATTAAAGTTAACAGAACAAATAGTAGAATACACAGTATGGAATGGATCAGGAATCTAACTTCAGGCACAATAGATAAGGGGACAACTATGAGTAGAGTGGCTGTCAAGGCAGTGTGTTGTACAAAATGCATGCAGCATATAAAACACAGCAAATGAGCCTTTAGCGTAGATTGAAATTGGCAGGTACAATGTTGTGGATATTGCAGAGATGTGGCTGAAAGGGGATCCAGGGCTGAGAACAAAACACCCAAGCAACTAAATATCCAAAGAGACAGATCATATCGAATGGACAAGCAGAGGGAGCCAGGTTGCCTTGTTAGGAAGAATGAAATTCAATCAATAGCAAGATTGATATACAGTTGAAAATGTAGAACCTGTGTTGGTAGAACTGAGGAACTGCAAAGGAACAAAGACCCCGGTGGGAGTTGTGTACAGCAGTAATCAGAAGAAAATAAATCAGGTGACAGAAAAATCATGCAAGATAGACACTACTACAACAATCATGAGGAACTTCAAAATGCAGGTGAACTGGAAAAATTAGGTTTATAGCAGATCCAAAGAAAAGGAATTCATAGAATCTCTACAAGATGGATCTTTGGAGCAATTTGTGGTACAGGCCACTGGGGAATAGGTAATTCTGGATTTGGTGTTGGGTAATGAGGCAGACTTGATTAAGGAGCTTAAGGGGAAGGAATGCCGAGCAGACAGTGACCATAATAATATGACAGAATTTACCCTGCAGTTTAGGGGGAGGAAGAAGCTGGAATCCAATGTAACGATTTTACAATTGAAGGGATTCCTCAATCATCCCAGAACCTTCTCATGGCCTCCGGAACCATTTAGACACCATTAGCCATGTAGCTGCTCCAGTCGCCACCACTGCGGCAAACAGTATCATATCCCAGATCCTACCCTCTAACTCAGCATCACCCTCTTGAACTGTCTTACTTGTCAATCTTCCTTCTCACCTATCTGCTCCACTCTCCTCTCTGACCTATCACCATCACCCCCCCACCTTCATCTATCTATCGAATTCCCAGCCACCTTTCCCCCAGTCCCACTACCCTCCCATTTATCTCTCAGCCCCTTGTCCCCACCACTCCCAACCACCCAAATGACCCTATTCCTGATGTAAAGCTCAAGCTCGAAACGTCGACTCTCCTGTTCCTTGTATGCTCCCTGACCAGCTGTGCTTTTCTAGCACCACACTTTTCAACCATTACAATTGAATAAAGGTAGCTACAAAGATTAGATTAGATTACTTACAGTGTGGAAACAGGCCCTTCGGCCCAACAAGTCCACACCGACACGCCGAAGGACTACCCACCCAGCCCCATTCCCCTGCATTTACCCCTTCAACTAACACTACGGACAATTTAACATGGCCAATTCACCTAACCTGCACATTTTTGGACTGTGGGAGGAAATCAGAGCACCTGGAGGAAACCCACACAGACACGGGGAGAATGTGCAAACTCCACACAGACAGTTGCCTGAAGGCGGGAATTGAACCGTGTGTTTTGGCACTGTGAGGCAGCAGTGCTAACCACTGCGCCGCCCCCAAGATATGAGGGATGAGTTAACTGGAAGGGGAGTTTAGCAGGGAAGACAGTGGAGCAGCAATGGTAGTAGCATCTGGGAGCAATTCAGGACGCACAGCAGAAATTCATCTCGAGGAAGAAGAAACATGCTCAGAGGAGAATGAGACAACCATGCCTGATCAGGGAAGTCAGGGACAGGAATAAAGTGAAAGAAAAAGCATACCATATGGTGAACATTAGTGGGAAGCTAGAGGATTGGGAAGCCTTTGAAACTAGCAGAGGATAACTAAAAATGCAAGAAGAGGACAGAAGATAAAGTATAAGGGTAAGCTAGCTTGAAATATAAAAGAAGATTTCAAGAATTTTTATGTAAGTATAACATGTAAAGGAGAGGCAAGTGGAGATTAGAACACTGGAAAACGAGGCTGGAGAAGTAGTAATGGGGAACAAAGAAATAGCAGAGAAACTGACGAGGTACTTTGCAGCAGTGTTCAAGTGGAAGACACCAGCAGCACACCAAAACTTCAAAAAGTTTGGGAGCAGAAGTCTGTGCAGTGGTCATCACTAAGGAAAAGGTACTGGAGAAGCTAAAAGGTCTGAAGGTGGATAAATTACCTGGACCACGTGGACTATACTCCAGAGTTCTGAAGGAATTAGCTGAGGAAATTGCAGAGGCATAGATGATGAAATTACTGATGTCAGAGAGGATCTCAGATAAGTAGAAAATGGCTAAGGTAACATCCTGTTTCAGAAGGGAGAGAGGCAGAAGAAAGGAAACAATCGGTCCGTGAGCCTGAACTCTGTTGTTGACAAGATTTTAGAATCTGTTATTAAGGATGAGATTGTGGAGTGCTTGAAAGTGCATGGTGAAATAGGGCTGACTCAGCACAGCTTCATCAAGGGAAACAAACCTGTTAGAATCCTTTGAGGAGGTAAGGAGCAAGTTAAACAAGGGAGAGCCAGTGTACATGATCTATTTTGGATTTCTACAAGGTCTTTGACAAAGTACTGCACTTGGAGACTATCAGCAAGGTTCTGATATAGATAGAGGATAGGCTGACTGGCAGAAGACAGAGTGTGGGGATTAAGGGATCTTTTTCAGGATGGTAGTTGGTGACTATTGAATTTCTGCAGGAATCGGTGTTCGGATACAACTATTCACATGATACATTAACAACTGTACAATGGAACTGAGGGCATGTTCTGATGACACAAAGATAGGTGAAGTGACAGGTACTGTTGAGTTAGGGAGGAGGTTGCAGAAGGACTTGGACAGGCTAGCAGAGTGGGCAAAGAAGTGGCAGATGAAATACAATGTGGGAAGGTCTGAGGTAATGCACTTGCATAGAAAAAAAGGTACAGACTATTTTCTAAATGAGGGTAGGCTTTGGAAACCTGAAGCACAAGGTCCTTAGGAGTTCTTGAGTAAGATTCTAAGGATAGCATGCAGGTTCAGTTGGCAATTAGGAAAGTAAATGTAATGTTAGCATTTATTTCAAGACAACTAGAATGCAAGAGCACAGATTTACTGCTGAGACTGTACAAAGTTCTAGTCAGACCACATTTGGAATATTGTGAGCAAATTTGGGCCTCTGGGTTGAAGAAAAAATGTTCTGGCAATTGAGGGGTTCCAGAGAAGATTTACAAGAATGATTCCAGGCATGAGGTCTTATTATATGAAGAGCAGTTGAGGACTCGGTGCACAATTGAGTTTAGAAGGAAGAAGGGTGATCTCATTGAAAGTTACAGAACACTGAGAGGCCTGGACAGATTGGACATGGAGAGGAGGTTTCCACAGTAGGAGAGAGTAGGACCCAAGGGCACAGCTTCAGAGTGAAGGGACGACCATTTAGAATTGAGATGAGGAGGAATTTCTTCAGCCAGAGTGTGGTGAATCTGTAGAAATCATTGTCAAAGAAGGCCAATTCACTAGGTGTACTTAAGGCAGAGATAAATAAGTTCTTCGTTAGTAATGGTGATCAAGGGAGATCCAAGATGGCGGCAACCCAGCAAGTCTGAGTCTACAGTGCTCCTCCCAAGACTTGGGTAAAGTGGGTCACCCACCCCCACCACTTACCAAATCATTTATAATAGCTGTTTAATTTAATTAGTTGTTTCATATCAAATTTAAACAATCTAATCTTTAGTAAAAATGACCAAAGGGAAGGGAGCCCGCAGCTCTCAACAAGCAGGAACCCCTCCCCCACCCTCTCCAGCTGCAACCGAGGCATCCACAGCCGCCCCAGGGACTTACCTACCGGGACAAGCCTTGCAGAAATGATCTCCAAACTGGGCACGAAGATCGACAATTTCATTGAAGAATCCTGAAATCGATGGGACTCACTCTCGGCCGCGCTGCAGAAGCACGACCGAGACATCCAAGAAATCGAGCGCCGAGTCGGAGGGGCGGAGTTAAAGGCCGCGACCTCCGAAACTACAGCTCAATCGGCCGTGGATCAGGTCCGGACTCTCGAACAGCGAGTCCGGACCTTAGAGAATCACATTGACGACCTTGATAATCGAGGTCGCCGAAAAAATATTCGTTTGCTGGGCCTTCCCGAACGGGAGAGGAAGGCCAGCTTACAGTGTTTCTCAAGCAGTGGCTGCCACAGCTTTTAAATTTGGAAGCTGGATCAGGCCAGGTAAGGGTAGAATGGGCCAACCGGGTTGTAATACGCGGGCCCGGCTCAAACCAGTGCCCACGCCCGGTCCTGTTCCGGCTGCAGAGCTACAAGGAGAGGAAGATACTCCTAGAAGCTTCTAGAAATCGTGGAAAAGACTCCCAAGCTATGATCTATAAAGGATCCAAGATCATGTTATTCCAGGACTTTTCCCCAGCTCTGGTCCGAAAGAGGAAGGCATTCGATGAGGCGAAGAAGCGTTTAAGGGACTTAAATATTCAGTACTCCTTACGCTACACAGCGACGTTACGCTTTAACCATGAAGGATCGCCAGAAAAGGCTAAGGAATTCTTGGACTCTCTTAGATAAACTGTAAGACATAATGGATGTTGGTTTGCCTTTCCCCCCCACTTTGGTTTATATCCCCCCTTTTTTTTCTCTTA
>NC_057710.1:130478742-130482481 GCF_004010195.1 Chiloscyllium plagiosum
CTAAAAGCAGGATACTGCAGATGTTAGAGATCTGAAAATAAAACACAAAGTGCTGGGGAAACGTGGCAGGTCTGATAACATCTGTGGAGAGACAAACAGAGTTACCATTTCAAATCCAGTATGACTCTTCTTTAGAATGGAAGAGGCGACAAAATGGTGTTGTTTATGGTGTTGACTTGAAACATTAACTCTGTTTTCTCTCCACAGATGTTGCCAGACCTGCTGAGTTTCTCCAGCAATTTCTGTTTTTTGTTAACAGCTGGGGCTTCATTTCTTGAAAGAGTATCGCTCCAGCTTCACCAACCCATTCTCATATGAAGTCTCTCTTCCCTGGAACCATTCTTATAAACCTTTTCTGCATCCAGTCCAAAGTCTTTCCATCCCAAATTAAATGCAAACTCCAGTCAAAGTGTAATAAAGATTCACAATAACTTCCTTGCTTTTTGTACACTCTGCCTCTATTTATAAACATTTTGATGCCTTATTAGCTGCTTTCTCAAACAACCTCACAATTTTTAATTGATGATTTGTGTACATAGATAGCCAAGGCCCTCTGCCCCTGCACTCCCTCCCCTTTTTCGACTTTATCTCATTCTTACTGTCAAAATGTCTCACTGCGCATTTCTGTATATTAAATTTCATCAGTAATGTGCCTTCCCAGTTGATCAGCCTATCAATATCCACTTAAAGTGTAATTACTTTCCTCCTTGCAGTTTGTATTATGTCCAAGTTTTATGTTTTTGACTGTGACTTTAAGGTTTTACAGAACCCCAACACAAATTTATCAGAACATGTGTCATGCTTGATCAACAGCCCCTCACTGACCCTTACCACCTTTCCAGAGCCAAGATTCTTCCTCTATTTTAGGCAAGTTCTAAATGGAAGTGAACAAATTTTCTTTCAAAATTGTAGTGATCAGTGTACACTAAGGCAAGTCACCCATACGTGAGGAGACATCTTCCACTATCCCACCACATCCATTAAAATAATGAAAAAAAAGTGACAGGACAATCAGGGAAGCGGAGTGAAAAATCCTGTCTTCTACTTCACAGCCATTGGAGCTATATTGGTGAGAGGTTGTAACTCTTAGAAAATCCTCTCCAAGATTTCCAACAGAAGTTGAATATCAAAATCTTAAATCTGCATGTGATCAACACCATATTTAGTCAGAACATTGTACCTGGTTCTGGTCTGTTAATTAATTGTGTACTGAGTGTTTTAATAACCACTGTTTGCCTAATATCCATTTGCTTCATGAATAACATACAACAAGCCAGTGAGGTCTCTGTCCTCCAAGTGTAAATTCGGAAGGGAGCCTGTGCAGACTCCAGCTTACCTGACAGCAACTCACACACTTCAAACTGCCTTGCTCCCCATGTGTCACGGGCATCCTAATGTTTACACTTAAAGATATACATTATAAATTAGTGATAATGACTTCCACATCAATAGGATGTGATGCAATAGTCCAACAGGTCTATGACTTGTCCTCAGTTTTCAAGCAGCATTAATGATCAGATTTGCTATACTTAACATCCTTGTTAACTCAATCTGTATCTTGTCTTTATCTTCAAATAATGAACCCACATTTCACTAGTGTTAGACGTGTGATTAGGGTATCATATTGAGGAGAAGGATGTAACACCCTTTAACAAAGATAAAATACAAGTCGTAAAAGATTAAGCCTTTAAGTGACCAATGATTGCCACACAATCCCTCCCTTAGCCCGCATCAAATATCAAACAGTTCAGGGACAAGGGGGTAAGAAGGTCGGACCCTGCTTTCAAATATGTCGACACAGTGAATATAAAATTCTAGAATTATTTCGAACACACAGGACACCATTTGACTCACTGAGTGTAATTTTAAGAAGTTCCATTACACATTCGGCATTTAGCTACTTCTTTCCACTTCTATTGCCTTCACAATTAAACAGTTCCAAATTAAACCCCACTTTGAAGATCAAGATTCAAGCTCCAATCCAGAATATAAGAAGCCCTTCATCTGAGAAAGTATGCAGTGCAAGAAATGTCTACATTATTTAGATGAGGTATCTTTCAGATAGACCCAGACCCTGTTCTAGGTTAACATACAGATCACATGGTGATATTCAGAATTTCATAGAATTCTCCATGTCCCAGATTTTTGCTGCAGTTCATTGGATCTTTTAAAACAGCAGCAAGAGATTAGATTAGATTAGATTAGATTAGATTAGATTAGATTACAGTGTAGAAACAGGCCCTTCGGCCCAACAAGTCCACACCGACCCGCCGAAGCGAAACCCACCCATACCCCTACATTTACCCCTTACCTAACACTACGGGCAATTTAGTATGGCCAATTCACCTGACCCTGCACATCTTTGTGATGTGGGAGGAAACCGGAGCACCCGGAGGAAACCCACGCAGACACGGGGAGAACGTGCAAACTCCACACAGTCAGTCGCCTGAGGCGGGAATTGAACCCGGGTCTCTGGCGCTGTGAGGCAACAGTGCTAACCACTGTGCCACCGTGCCGCCCACCAAGAGCTTGGATCTGGACGTCCTTACTCCATTTCTGATAGGATCAAGAATTACACATGAAACATGGAAGAAACCTAAAACTCAGCCACATTATTTGAACTCAGTGCTGAATTCAAAAGGACACACCTCCACTTTGGCAACAACTTCAACTCAAAATATGGTATACCTGAATTCTGAAAATTAGTCATAAATGTTTTGAAGGGTGGATAAGGTCAGTCGAACTATCACACCATAAAAGGTCTTTATATCACCAGCCCTTTGAAAATTCAATGAAAACCTGCCTGTGTTGGTAAGAATTGAAGTTGGAATGGTTATGATTGTTATTTGCTGACCTTAGCTGAAGGGCTACTATTGGGTCATTAGTAATGCTTGGCTAGTTTCCACAAGTCATAATTCTCCCAGGTGGACATCTTAAGGTCACAGTTTGATTGGAAATTCAAACAATTTATTAAAGAATTTATTAAAGAATTAACTGAATTTATGGTATTAACAATAAAAGTATGCTTTTTATGTGGATTAAATACTCAAGGTATTTTAGAGTTTCGAGTGGATGTCCATGAATATGAGAATATTTTGAATATCAGAAAAGCTGTCTTAGATAGAATCATAGAGTCACAGAGATGTACAGCATGGAAACAGACCCTTCGGTCCAACCTGTCCATGCCGACCAGGTATCCCAACCCAATCTAGTCCCACCCACCAGCACCCGGCCCAAATCCCTCCAAACCCTTCCTATTCATATACCCATCCAAATGCCTCTTAAATGTTGCAATTGTACTAGCCTCCATCCTCTGAACTTTTTAAATTTCATCTCATAGTGGATCCTGAGGTCTTACTTTGTGGATACTTGGCACAATGGCACAGAGCGTTTAATAGCAATGATTGACGGAGTGCCATTAAATTGGCATGGAGAGCACGAGGAGAAAGTGAGGTCTGCAGATGCTGGAGATCAGAGCTGAAAATGTATTGCTGGAAGAGCGCAGCAGGTCAGGCAGCATCCAGGGAACAGGAGAATCGACGTTTTGGGCATAAGCCCTTCTTCAGGAATGAGGAAAGTGTGTCCAGCAGGCTAAGATAAAAGGTAGGGAGGACGGACTTGGGGGAGGGGCATTGGAAATGCGATAGGTGGAAAGAGGTCAAGGTGAGGGTGATAGGTCAGACTGGGGTGGGGGCGGAGAGGTCAGGAAGAAGATTGCAGGTTAGGAAGGCGGTGCTGA
>NC_057710.1:130482543-130512768 GCF_004010195.1 Chiloscyllium plagiosum
GCTCTTCCTCCAACCGTCGTGTTGTTGTGGTCTGGTGATGGAGGAGTCCAAAAACCTGCATATCCTTGTGGGCGCAAGTCTTGCACCTCCTGCGGTTGCAGGGGAAGGTGCGGGGAGTGGAGGTTGGGTTGGTGGGGGGTGTGGATCTGACGGGGGAGTCACGGAGGGAGTGGTCTTTACGGAATGCTGATAGGGGAGGGGAGGGAAATATATCCTTGGTGGTGGGGTCCGTTTGGAGGTGGCGGAAATGACGGCGGATGATACGCTGTACATGGAGATTGGTGGGGTGGTAGGTGAGGACCAGTGGGGTTCTGTCCTGGTGGCGGTTGGAGGGGCGGGACTTAAGGGCTGAAGAGTGGGAAGTGGAAGAGATGCGTGGAGGGCATCGTCGACCACGTCGGGGGGGATATTGCGGTCCTTGAAGAAGGAGGCCATCTGGGTTGTACGTTTTTGGAACTGGTCCTCCTGGGAGCAGATGCGGCGGAGACAAAGGAATTGGGAGAATGGGATGGCGTTTTTACAGGGGGCAGGGTGGGAGGAGGTGTAGTCCAGGTAGCTGTGGGAGTCGGTCGGTTTGTAGTAGATGTCCGTGTTGATTCGGTCGTCTGAGATAGAAATAGAAAGGTCGAAGAAGAGGAGGGAGGAATCTGAGACTGTCCAGGTGAATTTGAGGTCGTGGTGGAAGGTGTTGGTAAAGTGGATGAACTGTTCAACCTCCTCATGGGAGCACAAGGTATCGCCGATACAGTCATCGATGTAGCGGAGGAAAAGGTGGGGGGTGGGGCCAGTGTAGTTGCAGAAGATGGACTGTTCCACATATCCTACGGAGAGCACGAGGATCCATTAATGTAGTTGAGCATATGGATTTGCATAGAAGTCATGAGGAGCCATTTAGGGTGGATGAGAGCATAAATTGTCATAGAGAGTCTGAACGGCA
This sequence comes from Chiloscyllium plagiosum, assembly GCF_004010195.1. Lineage (NCBI taxonomy): Eukaryota > Metazoa > Chordata > Chondrichthyes > Orectolobiformes > Hemiscylliidae > Chiloscyllium > Chiloscyllium plagiosum. Next base: position 130,483,481 of record NC_057710.1, read on the forward strand.
ATTAAGATGGCTGCATGGGTTGCCATGAATGAGGCTCGGAGTGAGAATTGGAACATGGGAAAGAGGGCATGCATTTTAAACAGACTATCATGACGCTCAGCAGCCTCTCTAGACACCTCTAATCTACAGTTGATATTGTGGACCTGACTCCCTCTGCCCCTCTGGAGCTACATTGCTGGCATTCAGATGAGTTTCTCTTGGAGCAGTCATGTTGAGTTGGAAACGACACCCAAGGGAAGTTGAAATCCAGGTCCAAGAGTTTGATTCAACAGGAGCATAATTCAACTCTGGCAATAGCATAACATGTGCAGTAACAGACTGATTATACACACTGCCTGACTTTACATTGCCTTCAGTGCTCCTCCCTCAAGGTGCATGTCCAAAATAGTACAGATTAATGGTTTATTCATTTCATTTGATGTTTGCTGAGCCACCATCACTTTTTGTGAATACCAGCCAATGCTATACTTCTACAGTGGTTGATTGGTTTGATACAAAAGAGATGATCTCTATACATTTGACAATATTAAAATGCAAGCTAATTTTTGATTCATTTCCCCAATTGGCCATCTTGGTTTTAATACTTGAGATTGTTCCATCTTTACAAACTTAACTTTGAGGATTTTCATCTTCTGTTTAAAGTTGCCCATTCTGGCCTTCCTCTTTAATTTATCAGTTATTTCAATCTTTGTTGCTTCCCTGAAAGTTGGAGTGTGCATTAGTGCTTTCATGACTATGTCTTCCTGCTTCTGTCATAATATAAAATTTAATATGTTGTCTTAATTTTGCTCTATTTCAGACTTGCTATGAACAAGATTTCTTCTTTACTATGCTTTATCACTGCAAACCAATACTAGCTCATCTATCTACCTCCCCATTTTTGGAAGATATTCATCATAATTCCAATTTGATTTTAAGATAATATTACCCTCCTTTTCCAGTCATTGATCAAATAATTTCACATTTTCTTTTAATTTGGTAGTCTTCATCAATTTCAGACACTTGCAGTCAGATTTCCCTAATCCAAAGGACATCAGATCTTTTGACGATTTCCTGTTTCCCTTATTAATGTGGTTATCTCCTTACAGATCACTGTTTTTATCTACTTTGAGAATGTCAAATCATCAGTGTATTTTAGTTTCTGTCATATCTATTAAGCTAATTCGAATGATTCTCTATTACATAGATACTTTCCAAACTTTAATATCTTACTCTACTAATATGGTATTAGCATAAAGTGGGATTACTCATGAGTGAGAGATTTCAAGCCAGAATTGCTGTATTGACAAGGTGGATGCACCCTTGTAAATATTATGCAATTCGGCATTCTGGTATCACGTTTTGATTTGCTGCAAATTTATCTCCAAAAAAGTTAAAAGGTACAGAGCAGAAAACCCTTGAGATATTCAGCAGTTTAGACAACATTGAGAAGTCATAATCAGATTATGCCTCAGATGGTTTATAACGGAATTGACGGCTATCTTGTTTTTTCTCCCCTAAAGAAAAATCTTGAGATGAATGCAGTCATCCGTGCTGAAGGACTGTGTGAAATTTTGGTTAGCCAGACTTTAGTGAAAAGTCAAAAAATTCAGAGAGGACACATCAGATCAAAGATTTGAATGTTAAGGGAAGAAATGAAAAACTCCGTCTATTCATTCATGAAAGGAAATAACTGGGAAGGGCCCTGAACGAAACAAGAAATATTAAATCCAAAACACAATTTTAAAGAAACAATACAGTACATTTCAAGCTAGTGACAGACAAACTCAGAACTGGGGTCAGGAAGCTCTTCACCAGAAAAAAATACATTAACAAAGGGTTTGGAGTTTCCAAAAACTTGTGGAAGCAAAATCCAAAAGTAACTTGGGGAGCAGTAAGATGTTGCAATTAGAGGGTAACTATCCAGTCTTCTACAGATGAGATTAAAAAAAGGCTAAATGGCTATCTTTATCTGCTGCAAATTTGTAATTCACTGAACACCAGCCATTTCATTTGATATGTCACTGACTAAAATAGTACCTGCCTGGGATAAATACAATCACAAAAATCAACATGTAGAGTTAAGAGTTTGGATTGGATTTCTGGATTTATCAAATGTCTAATCTGCTTTTATTCTGAAGTTGGCAGGCAAGTCTTCTACTTGCCTATTTATATTTTGGAAAGAACTTTTTGATTTTTGCAATGACACAGCACAGCCATTACTTTGCTATATTCAAATAACAAGACATATACTATACTTGCTTCTGCTATATGAAAGTATAAATGGAAGGTGGAGACTTTTTAGGGAGCAGGTTGGAAGCATATTTTTCATCCCAGAATGACATTGCATATTAATCTGTTTTTCCCACAAGGTTCCACACCCAAGAATGCTTTGATTAAAATATACTAGGTTTGGGAGACATGGCCCAGTCTTGTGAGCAGATCTCTTGTAGACAGCTTCAAAGATTGATATACATTATCCAAGTTTTCTGAATTAAGCAAGGAGTTTACAAGAAAATTATTAAAATTCCGTTAACAAGTGATAATGGATTATAATGACTGTAGTATATCATGAGAAAACTAATGTAAAGCACATGATTTAACGTAGGTGTTTAAGAAAAGCAAAATTATTCTGGTCAGACAAGCAAAAACCTTGTTGAAAAATGTATCTTAAGAGTTGAGAAAGTTTTCTCAGCATGCAAATGACTATTTTTGCGACTCTAGTTCAGACTAGAAATGTTGCTAAATGTCCAAAAGAACTCGGGATGAATAACAAAACTTTATGTTTCCAATTGGATAGAGTACGTAATGTCATGAGGTAAACAGTTAAAAGCTAAATTTAAAACTGAGCAAGTCAGATGCTAAGTTTGTGTGCAGTCTGGCCATAACTTCAAATTGCAACATTGTGTAATAAACTAAAGACAAACACCACAGTCTAGAATCCTGAATACTGGGTCAATGAGTTCAGTGAATCCTTAATTTCTGAGTATGTCTGCAGTTAGAATTAATCAAAATAATCAATGCAGTCACTAATATTAAATGCTTAAAATAGAAAAAATATAGTAGGAGACAATGAGGTCTGTAGATGCTGGAGATCAGAGTTGAGAGTGTGTTGCTGGGAAGGCACAGCAGGTCAGGCAGCATCCGAGGAGCAGGAAAATCGATGTTTCGGGCAGGAGCCCTTCATCAGGAAGATACTGGTATGCCTATATGCTTGCAATGCATTTCCGCAGCTAATCACTTAAATAGGGATACATCTGTAAAGGTTACTGATGATAATACATCAGGATAAAATTTTTGAAGGAATTAGCTAAATTAGAGAAATGTGATGCAATAAACAAACATAAGATGGTGAGTTAGCAGTGCAGTAATAATAGAGAAAGAAACTAAAATTTAAGACACAGAAAGAGCACATCACGTGAGATACATCAAAGAGGAAGTGATATCATTGTCCCCAAGAGCCAAATTAATTTGCAGACTTGATACAATCTGCAACAAATTTTACAATTAGATCAAGACTCAGCAAAGTTATTTAACTATTGGAAGTTCTAAGTACAGAATAATTTTTGGAACCCCTTCAGTCCCAGACATTTTTCAGCATAACAGCCCAGATTATGCTGTCAGTGGTAAAGGAATGGCACTTGCTGATCTGAAAGAACGTTGCCCAAAAAGATTTAGCAGGTGAACAATGCAGGCTTATTGCTTTCTGAAATCACTTTGAAACCAGTGCTGATACAAGGGATCTGTGGGGTCCAGTAAAAGAGCTGGCAGCAAGTGGCATGATCAGCCAAACAGATTGAAGAATTTTCAGTTCAGGAAAACAGTGAAAGGATAGCTTAGTTTGGTGGGTCTCCAAGCTACAAGAGTTTGTTTAGTAGCTTTCCAATTGTCAGAACTGTATGTAGCTCCAGCTTGTCAGAACTGGAAAGCTTAGTTTGTAAGAAATTGTAGAGTTAAAATACAAATTAGTGTCTGTCACAGATACTGCTGAGAAAAAGGTTGAAACTTTATTTCGCTGCTCATGCTCAGCTCTTAGTAAAATTTCACTTCCTATTTATAATAATATATTCATAGACTTTCCTTGTTTGGTGTAATAAACTTGTGTTTTGTTGTTAAACAGCATGGACCTCATTGTGTGAATATATCCAGTGACTGACCACCACAGTAAACAAGTGCAAATACTAAACTTATGATCTACCAGCCAACTTCATTCTGGGACTTGATCTGTCCAGTACTCCGAACAGCATGAATTATACAAAGTGGGGATGCAAGGCAGGATAGAAACGTAATGAAATTAAGAAAGAATTGTGATTCTTTAAGGAACTGGGTATGGGGATGGTGATGGTATTGGACATGAAACAGAAGTGTTACTGTGAAGTATATCACATGGATTAGACTTTCAAAATGACCTTGAATATTGTTAAGACTTTCTGGGAGTAAAAGAAATAACAGTAGGTTAATTCAAATCTTTGACTAAGACTATGTGGAGAGTTAACAGATAAAGTGAAGGTAAACATAAATGCAGGATCTTGCAAGGATGAGATGTTTGAATTGATTACCAGCACTGAACTAAGAGGATGGAAATTTGAAATAGAGATTGCTCAAAGTAGCCAAACATTCTGGTTGGAATGAAAAGACAATTCTTGAATTAGAAATGGAAAATGAAAGGAATGCGAAACCCTCAACTCTGGAGTCTGACGTGAAATTTGATTTTGCAATTGAACAGAATTTTCTGGCTAATCCTGAATAAAGGAATTGGATTGATAATATAGCCAATTAGGATCAATGGGTGGTTTCTCCATGTCAACACCTCTGACAATTAGAGATCACTTGCCAACCAATCAGCATGCCCTCACATTCAGTATAAACATTTGTTTTTCCCTTGAATTTATATTCTAGCAAAATCTCATGATCCATGTGGAATGAAAACCCTTATTAACTGTCTTACAATAAACATAGAAAAAAATCCAATACATGTCGAAATCAAACGACAAATAAAGAGGTGTAAGTTAGCAGACATTTTGAGCAATCCCTGCATAATTTCTCACAATGCCACAAGAAAACTAAATGAAAAAGACATAGCATGGCATCAGATTGATGAGCAAACTGAAATATTTCAGTAGCGGCAATATTTTATAAGAGATAACTCTGTGCTGAAAGTGAATTTCTGAGGAGGCTTTCAAGAAAACCAATCCATTAGTCTCGCAAGCATTTATATCAACCTAATGCAGCTAACAAATGCATGCGTGTAAAAGTCAGGTTCTTGAATGAGATTTGTAGGGGATCATCTTTTGCATGATTAATTTTTGAGGAGTTGAAATCCATGCCACAACATTCAAAATTGCCAAGCTGTTGACAATGAATGACAATCGGCACTGGCTGCTGGCCGTGGTCCTGAATTCAGCAAGGATGGCTGTCCCTAAGTATTGACGATATTTTTCTGCTGTTTCAATGAACAAAGTGTAATTGTTAAAAAAAAACTGATTTGACTATTCCCACCAACTTCAAATCCAAACTGACATGAGTCATAGAAAAAGGTTGTACTTTTGAGCTAAAATTCAGTGGTCAAATTATACATGCAGTACATGAAGAACTAAGGATTTTGGGGCCAAAGGTTAATGTTGATATTCTACACAAGATCACTTAATACTGATTAAATTTGATATGTCAAAATTGATAAATAGTATACAGTCTTAATAGTTATGTGATAAAATTCCACTATGTGTATACGAAAAGTTGCACATGAAAAACAAAAAAAGTTATAAGGTTTTTGCGACAATTATGGAATAAACCCTCGATAACACCCACATTAAGACAGTCTGCTGTTTCATATTACAAAGGTATAATTTAATAGCAAATTATAAGGAACCCCTAGAGACTAATTAGGCAATACACTGATTTGAAACATCTATTTCAAACTAAATGTCAACTTATTGTTACAATCTCAGTTGAGACAAATCATTTTTAAAGAGAGATTTGAACTTTCAATTACTAGCTAAATAAGGTAACACAATTTCACATTTCAAAACTTTTTTTCTGTAACAAGTAATTGCAATAAATGAGTAACATCCAATTTATTTTTGTCGGCAACATATGTTTTAAATTCAATCATGATATTTCTTTCACTCATCACATTCTCCACAGAATTACAAATCTTTTAGCTAACAGTCCACAGTTACTCTCAGTTTCCAATGGCTTGCCATATTTCTTTTTCACATGTTGTAACTTTGATTGACCACCTCCAAGCATTTTCCTCAGTTTTCAGAGAATTTCTAAAATTGGCCAGCATCATTCTTCTTCCGCATAGCTATTCTAGGAAGGATCTCCTGACATCCTGCAGCATGTGTCACTATCTCACATCCGGATTTGATAGGTTACAAAGACCTTTCTCATTGCTTAGCAGACAGAACTCCTACTCATGATACTCACTGATTTGAAAGTAAGCCCCAAACCTAATCTCAAAATACCTTCTCTGTCACCTTCCCTATGGTTACATGAAACACCTTTAAATTTTATTCAGGTAGAATTATTCCTGACCCCAACCACCTTTCACCTTTCACAGCACAAATGTTTAGAACCCAATACTTGCAAAAAAAAACTATTGTGTTACTTTGGGAAACTCAGTCCACACATACTAGACTCAGACTGCTGCCATTGTCTCCAAGCATTAATATCTTGCACCTTATCAGTAAAACAATCAAAACCTTCTTTTGAACACTAACAATATAATCTTCCAGATGTATTGTCAAACAAATTTCAGAATAGGTCACACAATTTCCTCCATTGCTTCTATACTTAATCTTACACAACCAAAACATAGGAATGTTACAAATCTCTTATTGTAGCAAAGTCACTCATGGGAAAATCTGTGGAATCCTATCTTCTTATGCTACTTGATAAAAATGATGCAAAGTAAGAAATAAAATGTAAAAAACACAAATCGTTAAACAAAAGACAAGCTCTTGATTTAAGATTTAGTTTTAGATCTGCAATTTGAAATTGGTCATGACTACTAAGTAGTATAGAGGTTTTTGATGTGAGTTTACTATTGAAAATAACTCTTCAAAGGTCCAAAAGTTCATTTGCTTGTCAACTTGATTAAACAAATGTAAAGATACCAAGAATCTAAAGGTCAATGAGGTTTTAAAGAGGGGGATTATGCATCTATCAGATATACTTTGATTGAGCTCAATCAGCACAAATAGCAGCTGTAGTTAACTGATGTCCAACATGTAATGTTTACAGAAAAAGGGTCAATTAAAACACATTACATTCCAGACAGATCCTGATAAAAAGTTGAGACTGCTATATTTGAATTTCAATCAAAGTAAGTTATCATATATAGGTCAGCAATTACTATTGAAATATAATCAATACCAAGCGATAAAATGGATTTGCAGATAGGAAGTAAAAATGTACTAAAGGCATTACTCTAGATGAAGGGGGGCAGCATTTTGTAGAATGAGGATGGATACGACTTGCCTTCCATTCTCTGAGTAGAAAATCAGGTCACAAGCTGACAAATTCTAAAAATGGTTGTCACACATTGAGGGCAGCCTTAACAAGGTGACTGTAGGACCTCCATCCTCCAGGGAAAGGAAATTCCTTCATGTGCTGAGCAGTCGCAGCAGCACCAGAACTCAGTGGTGGTCACTGTTTGGACCAAAGGCAATTTCCAGAAGAAGATCAATGGCAACTGGACTTGGAGGTAAGTCTGATATAACCCTCCGATTATCTAGTATGTCTCAATTAAGTCACTTCTCAACCTTCTTCTCTCTAACAAAAACAGCCTCAAGTCCCTCAACTTTTCCTCATAAGAACTTCCCTCCATATCAGGCAACATCCTAGTAAATCTCCTCTGAACATTTTCCAAAGTTTCCACATACTTCCTATAATGCAGTGACCAGAACTGCACGCAATGCTCCAAGTGCGGCCGCACCAGAGTTTTGTACAGCTTGACCTCATGGTTTCGAAACTCGACCCCTCTACTAATAAAAGCTAACACACAGTATGCCTTCTTAACAGCCCTATCAAACTAAGTGGCAACTTTGAGGGATCTATGTACATGGACACCAAGATCTCCTTGCTCATCTGCACTGGGGAGGGATTGGACACACTTAGAGTTGGCGGTAGAATGGTATGTGATGCCCAGCTTTGAAGAATAGTTCAGGGACTTAGAGGAATGGGATGGCTTAACCACCTGACCTATTTTATGTGCTCCCTCACCAATTAAGGTGCCACAAAATATCCCTGCTTCCAAGTTTCTGTTCCTTTTAAGTTTATAAATATAGAATGCAGTATATTTCCTTCAGGTTCTAATGCATAACATGGTCATCAAAGAACTGTTAAACAAAGCTACCTCGATTAACTTGTTGAAGCAGAAAGTTAGAACAAACGTCTATCCAATCCAACCATCTATCCATTACCCCTCATCCCAATCCTATCTTTTGCATATAAACTGACATTTTTCTAGCTATCATCAGTTCTGAGGAAGGTCACCGGACCCGAAACATTAACTCTGATTTCTCTCCACAGATACTGCCAGACCTGCTGAGCTTTTCCAGCAATTTCTGTTTTTGCTTCTGATTTACAGCATCTGCAGTTCTTTTGGTTTTTATTTATCCAAACTGCATGGCTTTGACAATACTTAGGGATGCTACTATGCCATTTGTAGAATTATCGCTATGCTGTAGAATGAGAGCATTATGTACCCAATAATTAATATATAATCCATGGATTGTTCACAATGATCTGAATAAAACTCAAGTAAGAAAATTCTATGAAGATTTCCCATTTAAACAATATTTTCATAAAATACAATGTGAGTATGTTTATCCAACCAAATTAATGAGAGCCAGGAATCATTATGCATCCTAATAATAAACCAAGACCACCTATCGTAAAAACAGATTTTCAGAAAAATAGAACATAGAACATTACAGAGCAGTACAGGCCGTTCGACCCTCGATGTTGCGCCACACTTTGAAACCAATCCAAAGCCCATCTAACCTAAACTATTCCATTCTCGTCCACATGCCTACCCAATGACCACTGAAACACACGTAAAGTTGGCGAGTCTATAACTGTTGCAGGCAGTGGGTTCCATGCCCCTACTACTCTCTGAGTAAAGAAACTATGTCTGACATCTGTCCTATATCTATCACCCTTCAATTTAAAGCTATGTCTGCTTGTGTTAGCCTCACTGTCCACCTGATATAACCCTCCGATTATCTAGTATGTCTCAATTAAGTCACTTCTCAACCTTCTTCTCTCTAACAAAAACAGCCTCAAGTCCCTCAACTTTTCCTCATAAGAACTTCCCTCCATATCAGGCAACATCCTAGTAAATCTCCTCTGAACATTTTCCAAAGTTTCCACATACTTCCTATAATGCAGTGACCAGAACTGCACGCAATGCTCCAAGTGCGGCCGCACCAGAGTTTTGTACAGCTTGACCTCATGGTTTCGAAACTCGACCCCTCTACTAATAAAAGCTAACACACAGTACGCCTTCTTAACAGCCCTATCAAACTAAGTGGCAACTTTGAGGAATCTATGTACATGGACACCAAGATCTCCTTGCTCATCTGCACAACAGGATTCTTTCAATTCACCCAGTATTCTGCATTTCTGTTACTCCTTCCAAAGTGAATCACCTCACACTTTTCTGCATTAAACTCCATTTGCCACCTCTCAACCCAGCTCTGCAATTTATCAATGTCCCTCTGTAACCTACAACATCCTTTGGCACTACCCATAACTATACCAACCTGAGTGTCATCCGTAAATTTACTAACCTATCCTTCTGCACCCTCATCCATGTCGTTTATAAAAATCACAAACAGCAATGGACCTAAAACAGATCCTTGTGGTACACTACCACTAACTGACCTCCAGGATGAACATTTCCCATCACCACCACCCTCTGTCTTTTTTCAGCTAGTCAATTTCTGATCCAATCCACTAAATCACCCTCAATTCCATGCCTCAGTATTTTGTACAGTAACCTACCATGGGGAACCTTATCATATGTCTCACTGAAATCCATATACACCATGTCAATGGCTTTACCCTCATCCACCTGTCTGGTCACCCTCTCAAAGAATTCAATAAAGTTTGTGAGGCAGGACCTACCCTTCCCAAAACTGGGCTGACTATTCCTAATCAACTTATTCCTATCGAGATGATTATAAATCCAATTTCTTATAACCTTTTCCAGCACTTTACCCACAACCAAAGAAAGACTCACTTGTCTATAATTTTCAGGGTTGTCTCTACTGTCTTTCTTGAACAAGAGAACAACACTTGTTATCCTCCAGTCTTTTGGTATTATTCCTGTAGATAATGACAACAAAGTTCAAAGCCAAAGGCTCTGCGATCTCCTCCATGGCTTCCCAGAGAGTCCTAGGATAAATCCCATCCAACCCAGGGGATATATCTATTTTCACACTTTACAGAACTTCTAACATCTCCTCCTTGTGAACCTCAATCCCATCTCGTTTTGTATCCTGTGCCTCAGTATTCTCATTGACAACATTGTTTTTTCCAGTGTGAATACTGATGAAAAATATTCTTTTAATGCTTCCTCTATCTCCTCTGACTCCACTCACAACTTCCCATTACTGTCCTTGACTGGCCCTAATCTTACTCCAGTCATTCTTTTATCCCTTCTATACCTGTAGAAAGTTTTATGGTTTTTCTTGGTCCTATCCACCAATAACTTCTCATGTCCCCTCCTTGCTCGTCTTACCTCTCTCTTTAGGCCTTTCCTGGCTACCTTGTAACTCTCAATTGCCCTTACATCTCATCTTAACGTAAGCCTTCTTGTTCCTCTTGACAAGAGATTTAACTTCCTTAGTAAACAACGGCTCCTGCGCTCAACAACTTCCTCCCTGTCTGATAGGTACTTACTTATCAAGGACACACAGTAGCTATTCCTTGAATAAGCTCCACATTTCTATTGTGCCCATTCCCTGCAGTTTCCTTCCCCATCCTATGCATCCTAAATCTTGTCGAATCACATCGTAATTGCCTTTCCCCCAGCTGTAGCTCTTGTCCTCCGGTGTATATCTATCCCTTTCCATTACTAAAGTAAATATAACTGAATTGTGGTCACTATCACCAAAGTTGTCATCTGCCTCCTAATCTAACGCCTGGCCGGGTTCATCACCTAGTACCAAATCTAATGTGGCCTTGCTCCTTTTTGGCTTGTCTACATACTGTGAGAAAACCCTCCTGCACACAATGGACAAAAACTGACCCATCTAAAGTACTTGAACAATAGTATTTCCCATCAATATTTGGGAAGTTGAAGTCCCCCCATAACAACTACCCAGTCACTCGCCCTCCTATTGAGAATCATGTTTGCTATCCTTTCCTCTACATCTCTAGAACTATGCCGAGACCTATAGAAAACTCCCAGCAGGGTGACCTTTCCTTTCCTGTTTCTAATCTCAGCCCTTACTACCTCGGTTGATGAATCCTTAAACGTCCTTTCTGCAGCCGTAATACTGTCCTTGACTAACAATGCTACACTCCTACCTCTTTTACCATCTTCTATGTTCTTGCTGAAACATCTAAATCCCGGAATTTGCAATAACCATTTCTGTCCCTGCTCTACCCATGTCTCCAAAATGGCCACAACATCGAAATCCCAGGTAGCAACCCATGCTGCAAGTTCACCCACCTTTTTCTGGATGCTCCTGGCATTGAAATAGACACACCTCAAACCAACGTTTTGCTTGCTGGTGCCCTCCTGTGGCCCTGATTCCTTATTTTGGATGTCCCTACTCTCAACCTCTTCTATACACGAAGTACAATTTAGGTTCCCACCCCCTGTTGAATAAGTTTAAACCCACCCAAAGAGCCCCACATACTCCAGAAAGAGCACCAATTATCCAGGAATCCAAAACCCTCCCTCCTACACTATTGTTGTCACCACGTGTTCAACTCCTCTCTCCCTCTATTCCTTGCCTCACTAGCACGTGGCATGGGCAACAAATCAGAGATAACAACTCTATTTGTCATAGCTCTAAGTTTCCATCCTAGCTCCCTGAATTTCTGCCTTAAATCCTCATCTCTCTTCCTACCTATGTCGTTGGTGCCTATGTGGACCACGACTTGGGGCTGCTCCCCCTCCCCCTCAAGGATTCTGAAAATATGATCAGTGACATCACAAATCCTGGCACCTGGGAGACAACACACCAACCGTGAGTCTCTCTCATTCACACAGAACCTCCTATCTGTTCCCCTAACTATGGAGTCTCCAATGACTAATGCTCTGCTCCTCTTCCCCCTTCCCTTCTGAGCAACAGGGACAGACTCGGTGCCAGAGACCTGTGCCCCATTGCTTACCCCTGGTAAGTCATCACCCCCAACAGTGTCCAAAACAGTATAGTTGTTGTTGAGGGGAAGGCCCACAGGGAATTCCTGCACTGCCTGCCGGTTCCCTTTCAGTCCCCTGATGGGAACCCAACTACCTTCTTCTTTTACCTGAGGTGTGACTACCTCCCTGTAACTCCTCTCAATAACCCCTCAGCCTCCTGAATGATCCGAAGTTCATCTAGCTCCAGCTCCTGTTCCTAATGTGGTTTTCGAGGAGCTGGATCTGCCATCACATTGTCTGCACATTTGGATTCATGTTCAAAACACATTTGTAATAAATTCAAACCTGACGTGTTGGGCAAGTTAGATATACTGAAGGTAAATACATGAAAGATAAAGTAATAGATGATGTTTTAATGGAGTTAGATGAAGCAGGGTAGGACAAGGCACAGTTGGACTATGAACAGCACTACAACCCAGTGGGCCACTAGCTGCACAGAGTTCTTCTTCAATATCAATGAAGAAGGCTGCTGAAGGTCATGCGTGTTGTTTCATATCACTGGCCACTCATGGAGAATTAACTTAAATATGCATGGCACCTCCAGTATTTCCCTGCAAAATATTAAATTCCCTCGAGTAATGTATTAAAATGCAGTTGGACCGATATATAAATATTGATATAGAAACTGATGCGTGGTTAGGACTGATGGTCGGTAGAAGGACGAGATGCTTCTGTTATTAAAGCTTGATACTGCACGGGCTGGACTCATTGGCTGACATCTTCTATGAGAAGTCATATTTTGCTGAACGTACTGAAAGCCAGCAAAATGCTGCCATTAGGAGGTTGGAATACTGGAAATGGAGCCAGAGTCATCTTCCAGATAGGGCTGACATTCCAGAAGGTAAACAGTCCCTGCAGTGAAATCAGTCCCATCATTAAAGTAATTTTTCATCCTCAATAAAACTGAAAATTAACTCTAATCATTTTTCATAACTGATTAATTGGGCTGAATAAGTATTAAAATTACCATAAATGTTTCCAAAATCCAAAATAACTTACAAGAACAAATGATGCAGTAACTAAAACACATCTTGCATCAGGGAACAAAATGGACTTCTCCTGAAAACTGATCTTATCTTGCAAAACATACCTTCTAAATGGATGATATATTTAAAAAAAAATACTTTGATATCTGTACTACTCAGCCTTGAATTCAAATATCCAGCCTCCACTGCTGTTTGTGAAAGAGATTTCCAAGAATAATGATGCTCTGAAAGAAAACTAAATCCTCCTCAATTCTGGCTTAAAGTGAGATTCCTATTTTTAATAATTTAGTTCTAGATTCTCCCACAGGAGGATGCAGGTCTCAGCCTTCACTTCAGAAACCTTCCTGTTTCACCCCTCATCCTTCTAAATTGGATCCAACTTGCTCAACCTAACCTCATGAGACAGCCTTTCATCCCAACAATCAGCAGAGTGCACTCTCACTTTCGGAAAGGAGCCCAAAACTGTACACAGTACTCCAGTGTGGCCTTATCAATTCCTTGTACGGCTGTAGCAAGTCTTTCCACCTTTAAATGTTATCCCTCTTAGAATAGAGACTACTTGCCTGCTTAATGACTTTCTCTACTTGTATATTGACTTCATGCGATGCATGGACAGGGCACCCAGACCACGACATAATGCAGCATTGAGAATGGTACAAACAGTATGGGTTCAAATCCAGCACTGGCTGATGTTACCATGAAACACTCTCGTTCCTGATCTCTCTCTTCACCTGAGACGTGGTGACCTGACAGAGTTTGTAATAATTACTCACAGAATAGATTAAAAGAATAAGAAGCAATGAGGAAATATTTTATAATATTTGCAAAACTTCCAAAATTGAAATCATTTTGACTTCTCTCCTGAATCTTCCCTTGAGCATTTACATTTTGCAAGCATACATTGAGCTATCTCTCAATAAAGAGATCGCTCAGGTGCTGCGAGTTCCATTCTGTAAATGTGTGCAAAAAGTTAAGTGCTGCTAATAGGTTCATCCAACAGAAATAGCATTATCCTAGGAGATTCCCAGCTATAATGTATTGCTGAACCAAGGTCTCCATACATAAAAAGAACTCTTGACATTTGTTTTCACCATTTCTTACTTCTATAGTTTCAGAACAGTAAATGCTTTTGCTGATTTTCAGAAATGTATCACTACTTACATCGATTCATATTCCTTAACCTTAGAATAATTCTCCCTTAACTCTATAAGCAGAGCAGTGAAATATTTCAACATAGAAATACAGCAGACCTCTTTTACTATGGTCAGTAATATTAAACGCATTACCATATTAGCTAACACCTTCAGGCACAGCGAAATGTCCTTCAAAATCACAACCAATCTACGATCTCAAAGTCCCTGCCAGAAAATTCATATGTAAATTTCATAGACTGTTTAATCATGTCAGTAATCTATTGAAAAGATGACTTAACCATTTCCTTTTTAATTGAGAACTTCACAGTATTCTGAGAAAATGATCAAAGGGAAAGCTTTATGAAATGGATCAGTGAACACCAATTTAATTTGAAGGATGTGTGACAGGATTATACCTTACCCCACAAGGACAGGGAGTTATTTACATCTTATCCTATCCCCATCTCAAACCTATTTCCTTCTTACTGCAAATGTAACATTTTCTAACGAGAGTTTTATACCCTGTGAGCAAATAGAAATAGGGTCTGGAATTTTTCATTATCAGTTTAATAGAATCCCTGGAAACATTCATGCAGAGGAGCTGTTCAATCTTATACATTATAATAATTGGCATTGATGCCTTATAAAGTTGTGGGAACATTGAGTCAGATGGATATATAGGAAATGTGAAATTTGGACCCGCACATGGTATAGCAAGTGTTTACTATTAACACACAAGCAAAAATTAACTATTTAATAGCTAACAAGTTTCACTCCATATGTCAGGTATAAACAGGATAGATCAAGTGAATCCTTAGAAGAGTATAAAGGAAGTAGGAGTATACGTAAGAAGGAAATCAGGAGGGAAAAACGGGAACATGAGATAGCATTGGCCAATAAAATTAAGGAGAATCCAAAGGGTTTTTACAAATATATTAAGGACAAAAGGGTAACTAGGGAGAGAATAGGGCCCATCAAAGATCAGCAAGGTGGCTTTTGTGTGGAGGAACAGAAAATGGGGGAGATATTAAATAAATATTTTGCATCAGTATTTACTGTGGAAAAGGATATGGAAGATATAGACTGTAGGGAAATAGATGGTGACATCTTGCAAAATGTCGATTACAGAGGAGGAAGTGTTGGATGTCTTGAAACGGGTAAAGGTGGATAAATCCCCAGGACCTGATCAGGTGTACCTGAGAACTCTGTGGGAAGCTAGAGAAGTGATTGCTGAGCCTCTTGCTGAGATATTTGTATCATCGATAGTCACAGGTGAGGTGCTGGAAGACTGGAGGTTGGCAAACGTGGTGCCAGTGTTTAAGAAGGGCAGTAAAGACAAGACAGGGAACTGTAGACCGGTGAGCCTGACCTCGGTGGTGGGCAAGTTGGTTGAGGGAATCCTTTGGGACAGGATGTACATGTATTTGGAAAGGCAAGGACTGATTAGGGATAGTTAACATGGCTTTGTGCGTGGGAAATCATGTCTCACAAACTTGATTGAGTTTTTTTGAAGAAGTAACAAACAAGATTGATGAGGGCAGAGCAGTAGATGTGATCTATATGGACTTCAGTAAGGCGTTCGACAAGGTTCCCCATGGGAGACTGATTAGCAAGGTTAGATCGCATGGAATAAAGGGAGAACTAGCCATTTGGATACAGAACTGGCTCAAAGGTAGAAGACAGAGAGTGGTGGTGGAGGGTTGTTTTTCAGACTGGAGGCCTGTGACCAGTGGAGTGCCACAGGATAGGTGCTGGGTCCACTAATTTTTGTCATTTACATACATGATTTGGGTGCGAGCATAAGAGGTACAGTTAGTAAGTTTGCAGATGACACCAAAATTGGAGGTGTAGTGGAGGGCGAAGAGGGTTACCTCAGATTATAACAGGATCTGGACCAGATGGGCCAATGGGTTGAGAAGTGGCAGATGGAGTTCAATTCAGATAAATGTGAGGTGCTGTATTTTGGGAAAGCAAATCTTAGTAGGACTTATCCACTTAATGATAAGGTCCTAGGGAGTGTTGCTGAACAAAGCGACCTTGGAGTGCAGGTTCATAGCTCCTTGAAAGTGGGAATAGGTGTTAATGAGGCAGCAGAACTGAGATATCAAGCCAGGAAGCTTGCAGTATTCGCAGTCAATCTGGATAAAGCCAGACAGATATTCAAGCCATTCACCTCAATCGACTATTGAAGTCCTTTCCCCAGGGCAGGGGAGTCCAAAATTAGAGGGCGTAAGTTTAAGGGAAGAGGGGAAAGATTTATAAAAGGCTTTAAGGGGCAATTTGTTCACACAGAGGGTGGTACGTGT
Source organism: Chiloscyllium plagiosum (assembly GCF_004010195.1). Taxonomy (NCBI): domain Eukaryota; kingdom Metazoa; phylum Chordata; class Chondrichthyes; order Orectolobiformes; family Hemiscylliidae; genus Chiloscyllium; species Chiloscyllium plagiosum. The sequence goes on from NC_057710.1 coordinate 130,500,270, forward strand.
ATGGAATGAGCTGCGAGAGGAAATGGTGGAGGCTGGTACAATTGCAACATTTTAGAGGCTTTGGATGGGTATATGAATAGGAAGGGTTTGGAGGGATATGGGCCGGGTGCTGGCAGGTGGGACTATATTGGGTTGGGATATCTGGTCGGCATGGACAGGTTGGACCGAAAGATCTGTTTCCATGCTGTACATCTCTATGACTCCCAAGGTTATACTGATACCTCTCACCACTGGTAGAAGTATGACAGATGAACAATATTTAACTGTGACTGGACTACTCCTGACCAGTCTCTTGCTCCCTGCACAAGCCTGACCTCAACCAAAGCCTTGCTGCCTGTCTTCTAACTCACCACCATGTCCTCTAGACCTGTCACCTTCCCTGACCTTGGCTGGTTCCTGACTAAACACCTCCATTGTAAAATTTGCCCTTTTGCTTTCCATCTTCCCCATGGAGTCACTCTCTTAGCTTCCCAATGTTTGAGTATTAAACTATGCTCATCTAATTTTCGCCACTTGTTTATTTTAATTGGTCTATCACCTGGGATTATGGACAGCTGACATTGCCCTGTCCTCTGAAATTCTTTTTTTAAACTTTTTCCACTGCTCTTGCGCTCTTTCTCACTTCAGTATGATTTTAAAAAATATGCTTTCTCCAAGATTTTGGGAGCCTCACCAATGTCACCTTATGCTCAATCTCAGATACTTCTTTGACAGCTCTCTCATTTCCTAAAGGCACTATGTAAACATAATTTGTTGTTGTTGACCAATGTAAATCCAGGCCCAGATAGTCAAGATAGGATTATCAATAATATGTTAATCAATTATATCAGGTTATGTTCCAGCTCAACCCAATGGCCTTTCACTGCATCAATGCTACAAAAGCTATACCCATAGGGCCCATTAGCAGCCAGGTCCCCCTAATACCTTACTCATGCCTATTGCCATTTAGAGCTCCAATGCCACCTTACGCTGCTTGTGGTCAAGCAACCTTGGGCTCAACATTGTACATTCTAAATTGATCTTCAAATCCACTGCTCCTGAATAAAAGGATTTTGGAAAATTAAAATTAATAAATCCACTATATGTTGGGCTTGAAGGGAATAGGTTTACAAGAATGCTAGCTGGATTAAGTTATGAGGAGAGATTATACAAATCAGAATGTTATTGAACTGGAAAGGGTTAAAAAATGTACAAGGCTGTTATTGAGACTGGAAGATTTGAGGGATAAGGAGAGGTTGGATAGGCTAGGACTTTTTCCTTGGAGCGTAGGAGGCTGAGGGGTGACCTTACATGGGTTTATGAAATGATGAGGGGCATAGATAATATACATTTCCCCAGGGAAGGGGATTCTAAAAATAGAGGGCATAGGTTTGAGCAGAGAGGGGAAAGATGTAAAAGAGGCTTAAGGGGCAAGTTTTTCCACATAGAGAATGGTGTGTATATGTAACAAGCTATCAGATGAAGTGGTGGAAGCGGGTACAATTATGACATTTAAAAGACATTTGGATAGGTACATGGATAAGAAAGACTTAAAGGAATATGGGCCAAATGCAGGAAAATGGAACTGGCGAGTCAGCCTCTTTCCACACTGTGTAACTCTAAATCTGACCTGTTTTCTCTAGAATGTAGAAGGTTAAAGGAGGGGGAATCTGATCAAAATCTTCAAAATATTAACAGAAAAAGACAAGATAGATAAAAATAAATTATTTCCACTGGCTGGAGACTCTAGAACTAGGGGTTTGGTCTGAAAACAAGGGCCAAACTGTTCAGGGGAGATGTTAGGTAACACTTCTACACAGTTAAAAAAAAAAGTCACACAACACCAGGTTATAGTCCAACAGGTTTAATTGGAAGCACTAGCTTTCGGAGCACCGCTCCTTCATCAGTTGGTTGTGGAGGACGCAATTGTACGCCACAGAATTTATAGCAAAAGTTTACAGTATGATGTAACTGAAATTATACATTGAAAAATACCTTGACTGTTTGTTGAGTCTTTCATCTGTTCGAATACCATGATAGACTCCAAACTGGTGTTGTGAGATTTTTAACTTTGTACACCCCAGTCCAACACTGGCATCTCCAAATCACTTGTACGCAGAGAATGGTAGAGTTTGGAACTCTGTGCCACAAATGGCAGTGGATACTGAATCAGCTATTAATTTTAAATCTGAGATGGATAATGTTTTTGTTTAGCAAAGGTGTTAAAGGATGTGATCTCAGTGAACAGACTGTGGGCGGCACGGTGGCCCAGTGGTTAGCACTGCTGCCTCACAGCGCCTGTAGACCCGGGTTCAATTCCCGAGATAATGTTTTTGTTTAGCAAAGGTGTTAAAGGATGTGATCTCAGTGAACAGACTTGTTCTGGAGTCAGGTGGGGGTGGATGCAGAATGGCCTATTCCTGTTCCTCATTAGCCACTTCTTTTAAGACTCAAACATGAAATCTGGCACGAGCCAGGAACTTGCCAGCCAGCAGCTTCAGCAAGTTTGTCAGATGCACTGCAACTCCATGTGCCTCCTGTAGTGTGCACAGGCAGCAAGTGCAGTCATTAGCCATAATCAGATTTCTGCCACGTAACTTCTTATGATTTCTTAATCAAACACCTCCAGTGAGGACAGTGATTGTGATTTCCTTGAGTTCCTCCCTTTTTTCCATTTCCTGATATATTGCTGTTTCTAGAATATTACTTGTACTCTCTATAGCAAAGATCAATACAAAATATCTGTTCAATTCATCTGTCTTTTACTTATTTCATATTTTTAATTCTCAAGTAGTACTTTCTATAGGACCATTCTCACTTAGTTAACTATTTTCTTCTTTAAATATTTATTTTTAAAAAGGAACACTCTGCTTTAATATTTCTGGCTAACATTCTCTTTTACTTTAATTTTTTTCCTGTGCATTGAACTTTTGGTTATTCCTTGCTGTGGTTTTACATTCTGTCCAATTTTCTGACCTGCCATATGACTTTGCACAATTACATTTTTTTCCCTTTAGCTTAATATGACCTTTAACATTTCTAATTAACCACAGGTGGTGGCTCCATTGCTTGGGGTCTTTCTGACATGTGTCTCTTAATGTCATCATACTAAAAAAAACATACCTATTTCAAGAAACAAAATCATTTAACAATTTGAAATTTCTTCAACCTTATGAAAACAAAAGAGATCTTAGGTTTCACTGGCAGTGTCCCTAGCCCCTTTGTCACACTTCAAGACATGATTGCTGTGGAAGATATGTCACAATGGGTCAATCAAGTTAATCATCAATCTATAATTCCTCTGTTTGTGGCCACAGACGTGTACAGGTGCTAGAGGCTGTCTTGGTTCGCATGCGGTGTCCACTGGCTGCAGTTCAACAGCCCCTTATGTTCCAAAGGACTATCAGAAACAGATAAACACAAATGTTTCTATTCCATAAGCACTTGGAGCTGTCAGTCAACTGCTCACTCAACATGCACTACACTGGGAAATTATTACATTGCAAACAAATCCCATCACAGCTAATATTAACAGTTGTATTTGCTGACAGTGCAACTGTAGGGGGTGCACTCACTACACATGCAGTCACAGTAATGTCACAGGCATAAGATGTCTGCTTCAAAAAATAGGAGAAGCTACAATGCTGAGCAATATGAAGATATTTTTAACAGTGCTGCACCAATAAAATATCTTCTTGTAAATGTTTCTTCGAAGTACAAAGTTTTAAATGTGTAGTCTTCCTAACATTCTGGTTAAGATTTGCTATTCTCACAGAATGTACATCTCAAAACATCATTAAAGATCTCAGATTCTTAATTTGCTCATTGCAAACCCTTGATCATCTCACTGACCACATCATTTAGCACTCTACTTGCTAACTCGTTGACTGCCCAGTCCCAAATCCCTCCCTGACTCCCGACTGTTTACTTTTCTCTAGAGCAAGCTCCCCACTCCTTGTGAGCTCTCGAACATGTTCCCCATTCCCTTTGAGCTATAGAGCAAGTTCTCTTTTTCCTGTGAGCTTTAGAGTGAGTTCCCTGTTCCATACACGCTATAGAGTAGGCTCCCTTGTGAACCATTTGAGTAGATCGCTGAATGCTGTAGTGAGTGTGGTGGTGAATGGATCGACAAGTGGGTTGAACAAGTGGGTGGTGAGTGAATGCACAGCAATGCCAATGGCTCACATGCCTGTGGGTAAAACAGGTGCTAACTCCTTGTTCCAGGTAAACAACAATGAAGTCAGTGACATCAACTTTCTGTTCCTGTATGGGAGATATAATGTTCATCAACAGGCACACTTAAAAATGCTTAGCACTTAAACCCACACATTTTGTTACATGGATCCAGTGGGTTTGTGTACATTTTAAGTAAACTTGTACATACTATTAACAATCCTAAAGGATACCTGACCTCTCCACAGTGTACATAACATCCGCTCTAAGGGTACCTGACCGTGTTCATCAAAGTATCTCAACTTTCCAGTGGGGCACCTTAGCTATCCAAATAAATCCACAAATTTATGGGCTGCTCTTTTATGGCAGGTCTAATTATGAACATTCTGTGATCCACACTTGAGAGTGTTGTGCTGGAAAAGCACGGCAGGTCAGGCAGCATCCAGCCACTTCTACCATGACAAAGAGACTGTCTGTCAGAGGGAATGGGCCTTGGACTGCAGTCTTACTGCTCATGCTAAAATGTGAATCTGTTTCTGATGTACATTTCTAAGTAAGTGATGAATCCTTGGTTACAGTTATGGCAAAGAATAGAAAATATTTCTCAAGAGGCACCTCATTTTACTTGGAGTTTGCATACTGTAATGTTGTAAAAATGAGTTTCAAATTGTTCAAACTGTCCACAGAACATGTTCTAACAATAAACCCTTTGTCTGATGGAAAAGTACACTCTTAAATGATTGGGGTTCTGCATTTGCAGAACATGAGACATGATCAAGTGCAGCTCACTATATAATTTTGATCTGTGCGAAAGTGGTTCAATTAGTGGTGTGATGTAATCAAACTTCAGCCAGAATTGTGGGCGGCACGGTGGCACAGTGGTTAGCACTGCTGCCTCACAGCGCCAGAGACCCGGGTTCAATTCCCGACTCAGGCGACTGACTGTGTGGAGTTTGCACATTCTCCCCGTGTCTGCGTGGGTTTCCTCCGGGTGCTCCGGTTTCCTCCCACAGTCCAAAGATGTGCAGGTCAGGTGCATTGGCCATGCTAAATTGCCCGTAGCGTTAGGTAAAAGGGATAAATGTAGGGGAATGGGTGGGTTGCGCTTCGGCGGGTCAGTGTGGACTTGTTGGGCCGAAGGGCCTGTTTCCACACTGTAAGTAATCTAATCTAATCTAATCTAATCTCTCAATTAACATGCTCAAGGTAAATACATCTAAATTGATTGTATTATTTAGATAAGATTTTTTAAAGGCAAAATTTCCAACAAATGCTTTACCGTTCATCTTTCATCATGGTTACACTCCATAAATGTACCAGTCAGGCAATGAACACTAACAGCTACCCCATTCTATTGATGTCTGCTGCTTTGGCATGTGAAAATAACAAAATATATTAGCATCTCCACCAAGGTCAGTATCCCAGCACCAAGTCATCCATTACTTACACGTGCATACACATGACGCTGACCCAGCTAGCACAGAGCCAGAGTGAGCAGAAACCCTGACACTTTTGTCTATATTTGTCAGCCATGGCTCCCTAGTTGGACTAGGTTAAGTACCCCAATCTCATATTCCATGAGATCCATCTGGCTGACTTCATTCCAAACACTTCAGTATCAATTAAGAATAAAAATACTGCATCATTCAATAAATAATTACAAATATTGTGGTCTTGTGCCAAATAGGTACTGGAATAAATGTTTGCAATCAGTCAGACTTCGAGGTTCTATGTTTAGCTTATACTGCAAAACTCAAGCTTTGCATAATGTCAAATTATGGCAACAAACAAAATAATTGAAACAAAGTAAGTTTGGCTTTCTCTAGTTTTGCACTTAATCACTTAAAAACAACAAATGATTATCTTAAGTGTCGTTTTACTCAACAAGACAGAGAGATTTGCTCTTTTCACATACATATATATAGTTTCTATACACCTATCGTATCCAATGTAGCTGAACAAAGGAGACTTATTTCTCATGTCTTTTCAATAATAAGAGTGCAGTAAAATAGTTGTGGTTGAAACAAAACCAGAATAATCAGTAAAATGCTGCCAATGTATGAACAATTCTGGCTTGTATAATTTCATGGCCTCTTTATTAGCATATCATTCTCATGAAATGAGTAGAAACTATTGATTAAATGAGGAATATAGTTTCCAACTGTCCGAATTGCTGTTCAACTTCAGCAGCTTAAGCTAGTTAAGGTCAAACATCCTTTTAATTTTTTTTTAGTATTTTAAAGCATCAATGTATTTTTTAGGAACCAAGAAAAATATTGGCATGCAGGAAGATGATTTTGCAGTGTTCCAATTAATACATCCTTAAAATCACTCAATATTTCAATTAATCAATGACTATGTGCATGACCATTGAGTCATAGAGATGAATAGCATGGAAACGGACGCTTCCATCCAACTTATCCATGCCGCCCAGACATCCAAAACCTGTCTAGTCCCATTTGCCAACTCATATCCCTCTAAATCCTTTCAATCATATACCCATCCAGGTGCCTTTTAAACATTCTTATTTTACCAGCTTCCACCACTTCCTCTGGTGACTCGTTCTATACACACACCACCCCCTGCATGAAAACATTGTCTTTCAGGTTCTTTTTAAATCCTTCCCCTCTCACATTAAATTCACGCCTGTTAGTTTTGGACTCCCCTATCCTTGGAAAAAGACCTTGGCTACTCAACCTATCCATGTCCCTCATGATTTTATAAATCTCTTGTAATTGAAGATCTCAAGTTGAAATTGAACTAAATAATAACACTGCAGTTTTGATGCTCATGTTTTCTGAATGGTTATTCTTAAGCAGACTATGTCATTCCAAGTTAGGATGAAATTGTCCAAAATATAGACAATCAGAAACTCAGTCTGGACACAAGTGCTGTGTGATTCATATTGCCAAAGAGGGATGGAGTCTAACGAAATGCATTATAGGATCAGTTTACAAAGGAGTTTCTGAAGTATCACTCACCCTCAAAGTCAGCCTCAGGCTATGAGAATCCAAGAGAGAGCTGAGAGAAAGAGGCAGATAGTGTCTATTGTTCATCTAGTAGAATGCATGCTCCCACATAGGGTTGAAGAGACTGGGTTTGTGAAAATGTAAATGAGATTGGAAGATTCACCTAGCTTTGGCTCGAGGGAGGAATCTCCAGGATAACCCGAATATAAATGCCAATTTGGGGATTAGAAGTTATCCAGCTGAGAATGAATAACCTCACACTTACTTACATTAAACCTTATCTGCCACAGTTTTTGCCATTCACTTCGTCAATCAATTTCCCTTTGTAACTTTATGCTATCATCTACACTGCCTACAATGCAGCCTACCTTTGTGTCATCGGCAAATTTGGATATGTGACTTTCTATTTCATTATCCAGGTCATTAATGAAATAAGTTGGTAACTTGGGCTGTTCACAAGGGGTTTAATAATAAATAATTACCCTTAATTGACAACTTGTGGTCACCTCGTGATAAACTCACTATGCTGCTTGTCAAATGCATAAAACATGGACCGAGATGCTCCTGATGTAGAGATCAGCCTTGTTGGATTTCTTCCCTAATTCTGCCATTTATCGCATCATAACCTGAAAAACGTAGATGCCGAAAAGACTCAGCCTTTCTCAAAGTTCTTTGTCTCTGTCTTTCTGATATTGCTTGCAACTGACCTTTGACCTTGAGGCTGATTACTCCTCGCTGAAGTTTGACAGATACGGGTAGCAAAGTAAGTTTTCGTTGTTATTTAGTGCTTTCTGACAGATGCCTAGTGACTTTGATGTTAATACTCCAAGATTGGCTTTAATTCTTAAGCAAAGGGATTTCCTATGTAGCTGAAAATGTGTTGCTGGAAAAGCGCAGCAGGTCAGGCAGCATCCAAGGAACAGGAGAATCGACATTTCGGGCATAAGCCCTTCTTCAGGAATTATTCAGGCTTATGCCCGAAACGTCGATTCTCCTGTTCCTTGGATGCTGCCTGACCTGATGCGCTTTTCCAGCAACACATTTTCAGCTCTGATCTCTAGCATTTGCAGCCCTCACTTTCTCCTCGAGGATTTCCTATGTAGGCTCCCTTTAAAATCTTCTACATTTTATTTTGAATGCAGACTTTTTTGAGCAATCTACTGCTGTAAAATGACCACTGTTACTGTAACCATGTCTTTTGGCAGCACAGACAGGAATTTACTCCAACCGCTGGCATGAGCTTGCAAAATAGCTATTGGTGTCTATTACATATGCTTGTCATGTTGCTGCTGTGGTTATCTTCTGGTTCCGCACCCTCAAAAGTGAATGGCTTAATAACAGCTCACCCCGACTATGCCCTGGCTCAGCTCTCTGGGGCCTATTACATTATAGTAAGTTATTTGGTGGATCAGGGTGGCATCACTGCTTCCTCATGTCAAGGTCTGTGTCTTCAAATCAAGGCTGGTGTCTATGCTCCTCGCTAAACTGTACTCAACAGTCCTTATGGCTTCTCTCTCCTTTTGGTTGGCCTCAAAAGTATTGACCTGCAGCTTTCTAGTGCTGTTGAGATTTCTCTTCAGGCTTTTATTTGCTATCTCATGTCATTTCTCAAGATCTAGTCACCCCTTGCCACCATGTATCAAACTTATATCTGACAGAAGGTATCCACAACCCAGTGAACATCAATAATCTTAATGAAGTCTCTACGTGTACAGTGGAGAACCTGAATAGCTATCTTTGGAACTCCACACTCGGGTCTCAGTTCAATTTAGAATTAGAATTTAGAATTAGAGTTAGGTTTTATTGTCACGTGTACTCAAGTACAAAGAGACAGGAGTACAGCAAAATGTTTGCAATGTCGCCATTCACAGCGCCATCTTAGTTACAAGGTACCTGGGTATAAAATCTTAGGTTAAAAAGTAGAAGAATAAAGAAATAGATTAAAAATTCAATGTGATCAGATGTTATTATGACATATCTCATTATTTAAATGCTCTATGGCTATTATTAGTGAAGGTACCTTTTACTCTACTGAATTCTGATTTCCACAATGTGTCTTTCTGATACTCCCACTCCCCTATGTCTCCTTTACCAATCCTCAGCAACAGCTCAAAGCAGATTGGAAAATCAATGGTTCAGTCTTAATACCTCACTCTAAACCATCTTGCTTCCTATTTAAAATGTGGTACTGGACAATAACTGCTTATGCGAAAAGTGAAAACATTATTGATTTCTGTGAGTGCACTCAGACTTAATAGATACATTTTAGATGGAAAAATAATACCTGTTACATCCTGTGAAGGGAGCTGTCACGGATTTAGAAGTTGTGAAGGAAGGAGCATGCAGGAATCATCATGCAAGCTCACTGTGTGAAGGAGTGAGATGGAAACAGGTGGAAAGTTGTGCTGTTGAAGCAATTCTTATCAGCAGAGAGAGCAATAGTCCGAGAGAATGTGACCAAAGTAGATTAATCAGAGGTCAGCTTGAGGGAGAAGGTGGACCCATTAAGGTGACAACTCAGGTTATTTGTGTGCATGCCAGAGAACAGTTCCAATGAAGATGCTCAGCCATTTTCTGGCTCATTTCACTTCCTTTTAAGCTCGGAGGACCAAGATTAAAATGCAACCAGCCCTTACCATCATCCCCCCCCCCCACTCCTCCTGTTAGCAATGTGATTACAACACCAAAGATAAATTGTCATGAACTAACTCTCAAATTGGAATTTTATCAGAAAGGTGAAAAAGGTATGGTGATCTGTGGAAACATTTCATAACTTTAAGCAATTATTTTCTAATGCTGGAATATTTATTCCTCACCTGCCCTGTGATTTCCTGACACTGACACTAGAGAGAAGATTTTTAAGAATTCATCCTCCCAAAATGTTGCTTCGTGACCAGGATTTGTGCCTTGGGAATTTGGCCATGGAAGTCAATGGCTCCTACAGGATTTTCGACCCATTAATTTAAATAGATGGAAAATCTTGCAGAGCCTGCAATATACATGTGCTGAATTCCCAAAATGCCTCCTCGGCATGTGAAACTTTATGCTGGGAATCCAAATTCATCAAATCTATCCTGGGGCACTGACATCCTCACCTTAATGAGCAAACTTGGAAAAGAAAACAAGAAGAATTCTAAAAATAGTCAAGTGTTCTGCCCTTGGTTACAACACAATTATATTTGATCTCTTCCTATTTATTTAAAAATAATTTTTATGGAGGACATTACAAAAGAATAACTATATAACATTACTATGTCAAGTAGCTAGACTGAAACTGTCTTGGTAACAGATAGCAGAAAGATGCACTATTGCATCTATGAAAAGCCCTGATTATGAAGTTGCTCCACTAAACGTTTGACAAGTACTCATCAACTCACTACAAAAGAATAAAATTTTCATCGAATTAAAGCTAAAACAAAAATGTCAACTGGTTTGATGACTAATTTTTCACATGCTTTTCAGCAGCTGGGATGTACCTCCTCTTCGAGTCAGCATTCTGCAACTTTCCTTTCATTGGATATCAAAAGAATCCTGAATGAGCACTGACATATTGTGCAGCCAAGTAGCTCAGAGACAAAAGCCAAAATGCAGGGTGTGATACAGGTAAAAGATTGTCAGAAAGCCTGGTCTGCATCATACAATTACTTTCAGGATTCAAGGGAAAAAGTATTACTAAAATTTGTCTTCAAGAGAGGGAATGGGCGAAGGGGGGTCTTTGACAGGATAAACTGCAAATGGTTTGGGGAAATATCAGATTTAATGAACCAAATGGCCTTTTGTTTTAATTAGATATTTACTGGACAAAACATGAAAAACAATTCATTCCTGTACACTGAAACATGCAAGGGCATCATTTGACTTGTCACTTTGATTATTTTGGTGATGCAGTGAGGATGTTGTTTGTGGTTTTGCTACATTCCTCCACATGACTGCACTTCAACTGGTGCTTCATTGGATGCAAAATGCTTTGGGACATGCTGGGGTGTGAAAGAAGCAATATAAATGTATTTGTTTATTCTTTCACTTTTATGAGAGGAGGATTAAAAGACATTAAGAGAATGCAAATTCTTCAAGGTTAATGTTTGTTGTTTGCTGAAGTGCGGGGTGCATAGTTTGGCAGGGTTGGAGGGTAGAGGTAGTTGTGGATAGGGCACTGGGGCTGCAGAAGGGTAAAGAGCCAAGTGTTCATATCACCACAGGGCTTGTGCCTGCCCTGTTTTAAAGATACACCAGCAGATTAGGAACAGTTGCCAAGGCAAGTCCCAGTCAAAAGAATAAAAGAGTGTGAGTAAATCAGACAGGTCTTTAAGCGTATTTTATCAATCAATAGGATCACGGCTGTTGTTTTATCTCAACTGCATTTTCCTTCTTCCTATTTCCCTTGATTGCCTTGATGTCCAAAATATATTGATCTCAGTCTTGAATATACTCAATGACTGAATATCTACAGTCCTTTGGATAGAAAATTCCAAAGATTCACAATTCTCGGAACGAAGATATTCCTCCGTATCTCACTTCTAAATGGTCAATTTCTGATGTCTAGCATGTAGTTTGGTTAAATGTCTGTTAAGCTAGCGCTGTCCCCCAGAACCTCAGACTTCCCTGTTATCCTTGACCAGCCAAACATCATTTTTTTTAGCTTCCCTCTAAGCCAATGTTGTCAACTCTCCAATCCTTGCTCTTGTTCAACTTTATTATTCTTGACTGTCCCTTTATTAGGCTGGAACTTCCTTCACAAAGTTCAACTCCCTCCGTTCTGTTCCCCACAAGCCTTATAAGCTGACCTCTTTCATTGGGCATGAGTTCAATGTAACAGCGCAATCTCTTGCTTCCTGGTCCATCAAAGTTGCCCATATGATAAGCATGATTTCTACTCACTATAAATTCACCAGAAAGACAGCCTCACCAGTTTTAACCGGTTGTGAATCAGAAGGCATGCATTTCTCTTTTGCCAACTTATTTGCAATGGTACAATTTAATTTGACGACCATATGTTTTATTGAGCATACATGACATATTGACATATTCAAAATGGATTCCCCATTGAGGACTACTAGCCACCTCTAATGTATTAGGTAAAAACAATGACTGCAGATGCTGGAAACCAGATTCTGGATTAGTGGTGCTGGAAGAGCACAGCAGTTCAGGCAGCATCCAAGGAGCTTCGAAATCGACGTTTCGGGCAAAAGCCCTTCATCAGGAATAAAGGCAGTGAGCCTGAAGCGTGGAGAGATAAGCTGGAGTGGATAGGTGGGAAAGTAGCGTAGAGTACAATGGGTGAGTGGGGGAGGGGATGAAGGTGATAGGTCAGGGAGGAGAGGGTGGAGTGGATAGGTGGAAAAGGAGATAGGCAGGTAGGACAAGTCATGGGGACAGTG
>NC_057710.1:130513186-130546017 GCF_004010195.1 Chiloscyllium plagiosum
GGTGAGCACCAGGGGCGTTCTGTCCTTGTTACAGTTTGAGGGGTGGGGTCTGAGGGAGGAGGTGCGGGATGTGGACGAGATGCGTTGGAGGGCATCTTTAACCACGTGGGATGGGAAGGGGCGGTCTCTAAAGAAGGAGGCCATCTGGTGTGTTCTGTGGTGGAACTGGTCCTCCTGGGAGCAGATACGGTACGGCGGAGGCGGAGGAATTGGGAATACGGGATGGCATTTTTGCAGGAGGTGGGGTGGGAAGAGGTGTAATCCAGGTAGCTGAGGGAGTCAGTGGGTTTGTAAAAAATGTCACTGTCAAGTCGGTCATCATTAATGGAGATGGAGAGGTCCAGGAAGGGGGGAGAGGTGTCAGAGATGGTCCAGGTAAATTTAAGGTCAGGTTGGAATGTGTTGGTGAAGTTGATGAATTGCTCAACCTCCTCGTGGGAGCACGAGGTGGCGCCGATGCAGTCATCAATGTAGCGGAGGAGTATTGCCAACTAACTTCTCAATTTTCATTTCCCTCCTGGGAAGCTGACAATTAAAGTTTCTGCCTGCCCCTTTCCCTTCATCCTGGAGCTTTGCAGTAGAACTGCGAACAATGATCATTCCTTTTGTACTCCAAACCCCTTCCTTTAAACAACATTTCCCTTCAAATAGCTTCATGTATCTGCAAGTTAACTTGCTATCCCTTGGATGTAAGTGTAAACAAATCCCTATTCATGCCAACATTGACCTTCTCACCTTTTATAAATATTCTGATTTTATAAATATTCTCTAAATAATGTTCTGTCACATTTTTGCGAAGTTATTCAACCTATTCATATCCATTTCTATCCTCTCTGCATCCTCCTCACAACTTACTTTCATCTAAAACAAAAACAAATTGCTCGAGAATCTCAGCAGGTGTGGCAGCATTGTGGTAGGAATAACAATCGGAAAGATGTTATGAAACTTGAAAGGGTTCAGAAGAGATTTACAAGGATGTTGCCAGGGCTGAAGGATCTGAGCTTCAGGGAGAGGCTGAACAGGCTGGGGCAGTTTTCCCTGGAGCGTCGGAGGCTGAGGGGAGACCTTATAGAGATTTACAAAATTATAAGGGGCATGGATAGGATAAATAGACAAAGTTGGGAGGTCATGTTGTGGCTGTACAGGACATTGGTTAGACTATTTGTGGAATATTGTGTACAATTCTGGTCTCCTTCCTTTTGGAAGGATGTTGTGAAACTTGAAAGGGTTCAGAAAAGATTTACAAGGATGTTGCCAGGGTTGGAGGATTTGAACTATAGGGAGAGTAGGCTGGGGCTGTTTTCCCTGGAGCGTCTAAGGCTGAGAGGTGACCCTATACAAGTTTATAAAAGCATGACAGGCGTGGATAGGGTAAGTAGACAAAGTCTTTTTCCAGGTGTCGGGGAGTCCAGAACTAGAGGGCATAGGTTTGGGGTGAGAGGGGAAAAGATATAAAAGAGACCTAAGGGGCAACTTTTTCCACGCAGAGGGTGGTACGTATATGGAATGAGCTGCCAGAGGATGTGGTGGAGGCTGGTACAATTGCAACATTTAAGAGACATTTGGATGGGTATATGAATAGGAAGAGTTTAGAGGGATATGGGCCGGGTACTGGCAGGTGGGACTAGATTGGGTTGGGATAGCTGGTCGGCATGGACAGGTTGGACCGAAGGGTCTGTTTCCATGTTGTACATCTCTATGACTCTATGACTCTATTTCTGAACCTTCTTTGTATCATCACTATTTGGATATGTAACTCGCAGTTCTTTCATTGAAGTCAGTGATATATATTGTAAGTAGCTGACACCCAAACATTGATCATGCTGGTACCCATAACGATTATAACCTGCCAATGTGAAAAAGATCCACTTATTCCTAGTATCTGCTTTCTGTCCATTAATCAATCCTCAATGTATGCTAATATATTATCCCCAGTTGCATGAGGCCTATTATTAAACATAATAACATATTTCAGTGTAATGCAGTGGCACTGCATGATTTGTTTCCAAAAGCATTTAAGTAAAATATTTTCATGAAATCCATTCTTCTTTCAATTTTTTAAATTTAGCAACTTATAACTAGCTCAATCTTCTGACTTCTCTTATGACATGCATTTACTTTGAAGTCATAAGACCAATTGTGTGCTGTGGATTTGCTGTTACATGCACTCTTCTGGCCTTCCTGTCACCCGACCAACCTATAATTATTGCCATTTGGTCACAGCAGGAGAAGTCTAGAGTCTGTGCTCTTTGCTGGAGTTGCATTTAAATGAATCATTAAATATATCCTGCCAAACGTTGTACAGAAATTGCTCTTATAGTTGAGAAATTGTCTGTGGTTACATGAATTAAAATGAAAAGTTTATATTGCAGCAAGTTTTATATTGCAGGAGTAATAGCAGCATGGTTTTACTGATGTTAAGATATCACTGTGGAAATTACCAAGCAGCATGTTTCAGAGACTCAAACATGTCTAATCAAGCAACAAGATTGCTGTAGAAGGCTCAAAACTCAATTTTCTGCATTTGATGACACCGCGATATAACTAACCCTTATTTTGTGATTTACCAGTAAATTAATGTACCTAGTAAGTGTGCAAGAACAACAAACCGAAACATCACAAAGAAACTGTGCTGACAGACTAAAATATTATCTGCAATATAAATCCCTTTGTCACAATGGAAACTGAATAAAATTTGTGCTGCAGACTTACAAATGACCTGGGATCTACTTTCAACATTATCCGCATTCTCAGCTTGGTTTTGCACTTGTAAATAAATCTGTGGTGAATATATAAAATGAAAAGAAAATCTAAAGCATTTTTGCAACACATTGCCTCCCCATATTACCAGTAATTTCGAGAAATTTTGGCTACAGTCCTTGCAAGTTCCCAATAAACAAAGCTGAAAGCCAGGAGTAAACATTTCATGTAAAACTATTAAAAGATTGTGAATAAGGCTTTCATTGTCAATAACAAACTTGAGACCTGAAACTCCTTATGTAATGAAAACGGAATATCTGCTGCAACTCTAATTAATAACATGCCATTCAAAGTGCTGGAACACATGGGTTTCAAACATAAGATATCTGAGAATGTGATTTCACTCGTGAGTCATTATCAACAGGAAATCTTTTTTTCCCCATTTGTTTCATTTTGGCATTTCACCAGAGAATAACTGTGATTAAAAACTTAACTTGCTTGTTTTGAACTTTAGCAGACGTTACTTTCAAGGCGACTTAGGCGGCTGTATGCAATATGGTGAGAACTCTCTGCAAACATAATTCACCAGTAACAGTGAAACACAAGAAACACACAACTTACAATTTAACAATACTCACTTGCAAAGAGGTCAATTTATATTGACCATTTCTTGATTGTAAACTTCACTCACAAAAGGTGTTTCTATGAAAAGTATACTTACCTGTTCAGTCAAATATGTATATCCAAAGATTCTTCTGCTTACAGATGGTATATGATAGAGATAGCCACGTCAAATATGCTTTATTGTTTTATTTTTAGACTCTTGGTTTCGTTAATTTACATTATCACACTTTATTTATAAATGCAATTTATTTTTTTCTGCCCAAGTGACAGCAGAAATCAGTAAACGTTTCCTTCTCGCACAGAGTGAAAGTGGAAGTGTTAATATGAGAACTTTCATGTTTCCAAAGAAGTTGTGTTTTTACATCCTGTCAGTGCTGCATGACATAAAGGTGCAGCATTACAAAGGCAGACAATTCAAGCATTCATTTATATTTCCTGCCCTGAAGAACTACTGCAGATTGAACTAAAGCTATTACCATCCTAACTGTGAGAATTTTCAGTCAATTTAAAACCCCAGCTGAATGTGCTAAATGAATTGTGTATATTTCTTTGACCTGATTCAAAGTAACATTTATCGTTGGTGTCTCAAAGACATGAAGTAGAAGCTGGGTTCTATGGTTAGGTACTAATAATGAACAAGTATGTGCAGAAATGTGTGAAGTTGAGTAAAGCACTGATGAGGTAAGCAGCATTAGAAGAGTAGTATAGTGCTTAGTTCACAATTTCTAGCTTGCAAGTCAAAAGTTCAGGTCTAGCTGACGTAGATTTGCACTTTACAGTTGCAGTGAACGGACAGTGTTAGACTTGGCTACTATATTACGAGGTGCAAGCTTTCCATGTGGATGTTAGTCAATAGCTGTTGATAGCTATCTGTTTGCTCTGCACTAAGCACTCTTCCTTCAGTCTGATCATTCTATAATCTCTGTGGCACTTATAGGAATGTGTGTCTCCTGGGACAAACTGTTGTCTTAACCAGATAAACAGCTATTTATCATAAAAGATGGAAGTAAGACCTGCATTTACATGATAGTTTCCACAATGTACATGATGGCTTTCATGATACCCTAAAATGCCGCACAGCCAATTAAGTAAATGAGAATGGATCACTAATGAGATGTAGGAAACAGCAAGGTCCTGAATGAATAAGTAATCTATCTTTGCTGAATGCAATGTTATTAAGGACAAACAGAGGAAATACACTGACCCCCTTCAAAATAGTTCCATGGTGACTTTGTGACAAATTGAGCTTTACATCTCTCAGTTTTAATATGATGACCATTTGAATTCAAATTATGAAATAATTCTACAGGGGTAATTGCTTCTGCTCTCCCGTCGCTATTCTTTTGTAATGATAACATTTAGCAATATAATCCATTTGCCATTTAAGGAGAGGAAAAGTTCTGTGTGTTTATTCCTTACATGAAGATGGATCCTCTCTCTGAAATTAATTCAAAAAATAGCTATTCATTGAACAGAGGTTTACAAACAATGACCTGGTTTCACATAACACTGCAATGGAAACACATACGTTAACATAAAAATCAGAAGCAAGACTTGTCAATTCAATGCTGAAAAATAAATCTCAGGACACTTCACAGAAGCATAATCAAAAATAAAATTAAAACAGAAGTATGTAAGGAAATATTAGAAATTGCCATGACAACACTTCATCAAAGAGAAGGGCACTTAAACAGCATAGGGAGGTGAAAAGGCAAAGGGAGTATAGAAGACAGTCCAGATTGTGGATCTGAGGTGACTAAAGGGATAACCATCAGTGATTGGCTGGAACAAGGCTATGATACATAAAGACCAGAGGCAGAAGAAGTGAGTATTCAGGGAAATAGGGTTGAGCCCTGGAGGGCTGACAGAAAAAGTCAATTGTGACAGTATAAAGAGATTTTTGTTAATGTCACTAAAACAAAGCTGAAAGTCATCATTCCCACCATGGTGAAATTATTCACAAGTATCAAAAAGCTGTGTTTTAACTTTAATCACTTGAAGGAAGGAAGCGAATTTGTACAGAACCCAAAAATAGGTGGAAAGGTAAGTTGTCAGAGAGATACCAATGACTTACAGTGAGATATTCATAGATTAAATAAGTGGGCAAAGTATAATATGGGAAAATGAGTAATTGTTCACTTTGGAAGAGAGAACAGAAGAACAGAGTATTATTTAAATGGAGAAAAACTGCAGAAAGTTGCAACACAAAGGGACTTGTGAGTACTTCTGCACTAAACACAGGAAGCTAGTACATGGATACAGCAGGAAATCAAGAAGGCTATTGGAATGTAGGCCCTTATTTCAAGGGAAAATGATCTAGATAATTACAGTAGAGGAAGGTGCAAACATCTGTGGAGAATAACGGTGCAATGAGACTAATTCGTATTGATCTAGCAAGGAATGAGCATAGACTTTATTCAAGTGGTATCCTCATGGCGGTTCGAGGAAGAACAACATATTGGTAAAGAATAAAGGTCAGTAAAAAGGAATTTATTTCTGCTGATGCAGATAGGCCTTCTAGAACAGTCTGTTTATGAGTCAAGACTTGATAATCCAAATCTGATCTGTGCAGTTCCAAGAAAGAGATGCAATGTTAGCAGTGCAATATTTCAAATGAGGTGTTGTTATATCTATGTGTCCAAGTGATGTAAGAGTAGGGAAGTCTTACTGCGACTGCACGAGGTGCTGGTGAGACCACATCTGGATTACTATGAGCAGTTTTGATACTCTTATTTAAGGAAATACAACTTTGTTGTAGGGAATTCAGAGAAGGTTCACTAGGATGGTCCTCACTAATGAGGGATTGTCTTATGAGGAAAGGTTAAACAGACTGGGATTCCACTTACAAAAGTCTAGAAGAATGAGAGGTGATCTTGTGAAAACAAGTAGGATTCTTAAGGGGACTTCACAAGGTAAATGCTGAGAGGAAGTTTCTCCTTTTCAGAGAGTCTAGGATCAGAGGATATAGTCTCAGAATAGAGAGGCACAAATTTAAGACTGAAATAAGGAGGAATTTATCTCAGAGCTGTGATCTTTGAAACTCCTTGCCAGAGATAGCTATGGGGGCAGAATCCGTGTGCATATTTAAGACTGAAATAGATTCTTGATTAGTAAGGAAATCAAGAGTTACAGAGAAAGGACAAGAAGTGGACACGAGAAACACCAGATCAATTATGATTCTATTGAATGGTGTAGCAAGCTCAAGGGGCTAAATGGTCTACCCCAAAAAAGAAGGGATAGTTCCAGGTTGTTGTTAATAGTAGGTGGGAACAAGGGGGACATGAATAATCTTCCGTGCTGGGTTTTCCCCTGCGCATGCATGTGCATTTTGGTGCGTTCATGGGCATACTTTCTTTGCAGCAATCTGATTTTCTCTACATTCCTGACCCAGTATCATTTTCCTGTGGCTTTGCTGAGGTTTGGGAATGCTGAATATGAAAAATGTTCACCCTTCCCCAATGAAGTCCCATTTTAAATGGGGAACCAAAATCAGATGGTAGACTGGTTGACAAGATTAGTTCATATGGAATACAGGGGAGAGGTAGCCATTTGGATACAGAACTGATGCGAAGGTAGAAGTGATGGTGGAGGGTTGCTTTTCAGACTGGAGGCCTGTGACCAGTGAAGTGCTACAAGGATCAGTGCTAGGTCCACTGCTTTTCATCATTTAAATAAATGATTTGGATGTGAACATAGAAGGTATGCTTAGTAAGTTTGCAGATGACACCAAAATTGGTGGTGCAGAAGACAGCGAAGAAGGTTACCTCAGTGCAATGGGATCTTGATCAGATGGGAAAAATGGGCCAAGGAATGGCAGATGGAATTTAATTGAGATAAATTTGAGGTGCTGCATTTTCAAAAGGCAAATCAGGGCAGAACTTTTACATCTAATGGTAAGGTCCTGGGGAGTATTGCTGAAGAAAGAGATCTGTGTGCATAGTTCATAGTTCCTTGAAATTGGAGACGCAGGTAGACATGATAGTGAAGAAGGCATTTGATATGCTTGCCCTTATTGATCCGCACATTGAGTATAGGACTTGGGAGCTCATGTTGAGGCAGTACAGGACATTGTTCGGCCACTTTTGGAATACTTCCTTCAATTCTGGTCTCCCTGCTATAGGAAGGATGTTGTGAAAACTGAAAGGGTTCAGAAAAGATTTACAAAGATGTTTCCAGGGTCGGTGGATTTGAGCTATAGGGAGAGGTTGAGTAGGCTGGGGTTGTTTTCCCTGGAGCGTCAGAGGTTAAGGGGTCATACAGGTTTATCAAATTATGAGGGGCATGGATAGGGTGAATAGCCCAGGTTTTTTTCCCTGGGGTGGTTTTGGGGAAAAACTAGAAGTCATAGGTTTAAGGTAACAGGGAAAAGATCTAAAGGGACCTCAGGGGCAAACTTTTTCACACAGAGAGTGATACGTGTAGGTGCCAAAAGGAGTGATGGAGGCCGGTACAATTACATTTAAAAAACATCTGGATGGGTTCATGAATAGCAAGGATTTCAAGGAATATGGGCCAAAAGCTGGCAAATTGGACTAGATTAACTTAGGATATCTGGTCGGCATGGACATGTTGGACCAAAAGATCTATTTCCTTGCTCCATAGCTCTACAATTTCTAGTAACAAACTGTTTTTTTGTGGTTCCTGGTGTGTCAAACTAAAAGGATAATAGATATCAGAAGATATTTTTAAATGGCAGATATTCATTTTTCCTTAGTTTAAATGATGTGGGTCAATTAGCTCAGTTGACTGGGCGGCTGGTTTGTGACAATAGTGATACCAGCAACATCAGTTCAATTACAAAGATGGGACTTATCATGAAGGATGAAACCTCTACCCTTGCCTGAAGCATGGTAACCCTCCAGTTAAACCACCATCAAGTCATCTCTCACTAATGAGACAGCAGTCAATGGTCTGATAAGATAATAGTAACTTTCCCTTTCCCTAGACATGGAGGTTTGTAATATTTTCTATAGGTCATAGAGTCATAGAGATGTACAGTATGGAAATAGACCCTTCGGTCCAACCTGTCCATGCCGACCAGATATCCCAACCCAATCTAGTCCCACCTGCCAGCACCTGTCCCATATCTCTCCAAACCCTTCCTATTCATATACCCATTCAAGTGCCTCTGCGTGAAAATGTTGCCCCTTAGGTCTCTTTTATATCTTTCCCCTCTCACTTGAAACCTATGTCCTCTAATTCTGGACTCCCCGACCCCAGGGAAAATACTTTGCCTATTTTCCTATCCATGCCCCTCATGATTTTGTAAACCTCTATAAGGTCACCCCTCAGCCTCCGACGCTCCAGGGAAAACGGCCCCAGCCTGTTCAACCTCTCCCTATAGCTCAAATCCTCCAACCCTGGCAACATCCTTGTAAATCTTTTCTGAACCGTTTCAAGTTTCAAAACATCTTTCCGATAGGAAGGAGACCAGAATTGCACACAATATTCCAACAGTGGCCTAACCAATATCCTGTACAGCTGCAACATGACCTCCCAACTCCTGTACTCAATACTCTGACCAACAAAGGAAAGCATACCAAACGCCTTCTTTGCTATCCTATCTACCTGTGACTCCATTTTCAAGGCGCTATGAACCTGCATTCCAAGGTCTTTATGTTCAGCAACACTCCCTAGGACCTTACCATGAAGTGTATAAGTCCTGCTAACATTTGCATCCCAAACCGCAGCACCTCGCATTTATCTGCCACTTCTCAGCCCATTGGCCCATCTGGTCGATCTGAGAGTGGTACATTGTGCATTCGGAATGAGTTGCAACGGAGATCCAAGAGGAACACAGAGATGGCATGGTTGACATGAATGATCTGGGAAGGGAGAGGGACATGAATTAGAATGGATATGGTGTGAGGTGGGGCAGTCAGGCAATAAGAGACATTTAATCACCGTTGGGAACTGACAGTGTTGGAAGACCAAGGTGGCTTACATAACTGGCCTGCCTTCATGTTCACGGTTTGGCATACTGCACTGTGAAGGCAACCCCAATCTGAAAACCAGTCCAAGAACTGGACATGGGCAAGTGTATAGTTTGGAAGCTGTGAAAATACACCTGCTGGGTTTTCTTCAGTCCAGAGGAAGAGTCAGCTCTCTGTCATTCCAGTGACTCTGGCCTAACTGATTTCACTCCTGCAAATTGGCTTTGGCAATAATGACTTCAATTAAAATAACCATTGGGAAGGATGTAGGCAAGGCTGCCAACTTTCAGTTAGCTATTTTACACTATCGCAACTCGTCAAGATCTATCTCTGAGGCTCCCTCTGTCACTGTTACATATTCTGCATGGAAAAGTAGCTTACATTAGAAATGGCAACACTTGCAGACTGTCAGGGGTGCTGCAGATTGATGTTTACTCAGAAAGTCATTAAGATATTTCTTTGAATGCACAACAGCTTGAGCTATCAGCTGAGATTTCTGAATGAAATATCATTATATGGCACAGTGACTCAGTGGTTAGCACTGTTGCCTCACAGCGCCAGGGACCCAGGTTCGATACCACCCTCGGGCAACTGACCATGTGGGTTTGCACATTCTCCCCGTGTCTGGTTTCCTGCCACAATCCAAAGATATGCAGTTTAAGTGGATTGACCATGCTAAACTGCCCATAATGTCCACGGATGTGCCGGTTAGCTGGTTAGCCATGGGAAATGCAGAGTTACAGGAAAGAGTAGGAGCCTAGGTCTAGATGGGATGCTCTTCAGAGATGGGCTGAATGGCCTACTTCCACACCACAGGGATTCTATGATCAATAAATGTAAGATTACATTATGTCTGTAGCTCTTAAAGTTTGGTGTTAGAGATCAGCATTCCCACTCTCAGGATCAGGGGATTGCTGGGAAGGTTGACATTTATTGTCCATCATTAGCTGCTTTGAAAAATTGTTTCTGGACTACTTTGAATTATCAGTATTTACACTGGAGTCACAAACAGTCAAGCCCAACCAAAAACAGCAGTTTTGCTTTGATAAAAGTTATAAATGTCAAGAGTTCAGTTTTTTTTCATGACAATCTGACAACTTCCACACCAATGTTACTGATATCAGCTTCTTAAAGTCAGAGTTTGTAAAACTACATTCAAATACTAAACTGAACAGGTGGGATTTGAACTCAATTTCTCCAGATTGTTTGTCCAGGCCGCGGGATTATCCATCCAGAAACATCACAGCTACGCGAATGTAATTTAATTTATTCTGGCTCTTCGTGGGCAATGTCCGATATAAATTGCATGGTTGTACAGTGACCCAAAAGTTCCTATGCCTGCTGCACTAAAGGGAGTCATTTTAATTTACAGTATGGGTGCTAACACAAACAAGCATTTAAAGTGACCATGAATCTGCACTTCAGAAAAAAAGTACAGCAGGATCATCGACTGTGGTAAATGAGACTTGGGAGGGCATTCTAGGTTCCACAAGAGACTGTCCAGTGTTTTTTTTAATCCAGCCTCCCCTGACCATAACCACTTTTGGTATCCTCAACAGGCTAACTTGTTGAACAGAGACTGTAACAGCAACCTCCTGTTATTTTCATCCCACTAGCCAGAGCTCACGATATTAGAGCCAGGTTCAAATGGGAGTTTCTTTCTGTTTCTTTTTAAATTCATGAATGGGAATGGACGTCACTGTCCAGCCCACCATTTATTGTCCTTCCCTAGTTGCCGTTGAGAAGGTAGTGCTGAGTTGCCTTCTTGAACTATCACTGCCACAATGCTGTTAGGAAGGGATAGATTTTGATATTAAAGGAATAACAACATATCTGGATGGTGAAGGGGAACTTGCAGATCGTGGTGTTCCCATGTATATATTGCCCCCTAGGTTTGCAATATGCTGTTGAAGGAGCCTCGCTGAATTTCTGCATTGTGTTTTTATAGGTGAGACACACTGCTGCAATTGAGTGTCGGTGGCAGAGCAAGTGGGGCTGCTTGGTATCAAGCTCTTTGAGTATTGGTGGAGCTGCACACATCCAGACAAAAAAACAGAACTCAATCACACTGTTGACTTGTGCCTTGTAGATAGTGGACATTCTTTGGAGAGTCCTTTGATGGGTTACTAGCTACAGGATTCCTAGCCTCTGACCTGCACTTATTGCCACAGTACTTATATGGCTAGTCCAGTTTAACTCAGGTCAATATTAGCTCCAGGATGTTAATAGTGGGGGATTTGATGGTGGCAATGTCATTAAATGTCAAGGGGGGATAGTTGATTGCCTCTTCATGGAAATGGTCATTGCTTTGCAAGTGTATGACACATGTGTTACTTGCCACTTGTTGGCATATGTGGCTATTGTCCACATTTGGATACGGACTGCTTCAGTATCTGAGCTATGGTGAGTGGTATTGAAAATTATGCAATCATCAGCGATCATCCCCACTTCTGACCTTATGTCGGAGGGAAGGTCATTACTGAAGCAGCTGAAGGTGGTTGAGCCAAAGACACTACCCTGAGGAACTCTACAGAGATGTCCTGAAGCTGAGATAACTGACTTAGAACACCAACTGTCTTCCAATGTGCCAGGTCTTACCTCAAACTGCAAAGAGTTTTTACCTGATTTTCATTGGGCCTGGAGTCATGATCCCATGTTTGCGAGGATACAGTAATTCGAGAGGGGACTGGACATTGTGGCTAGGTCATTGGACAGCCACAGCGACAAGGAATTGGGAGGATTAATCGGGTGGGGAGTCAGTTGGGATATTACCTCCCCCCCAGTGATTTCAAACATAAATGGGCGAACGTAAATTAGATCACTGTACCCATTGTTAATCCATTCATCCTCCAACACTGCCCAATTTTATGGACATCTGGAGAGATACCTGGTGGAGTCTGCCTGTTGAGATGGTCCAGGCATACTGACACGAAGGCAACATTATTAAGTTGGGGGTGTGATGCTCCACAGTTTCTTGCCCTTCCTGTTTCTGCCAGAATGAAGTCAGGGCTAGGAAGGTCGAAGGTTGCCCTTCCTCTTGAGGCCTTTAAGTGGTCAACAAATGACTAGAGCTATTGAATTATAGAACATTACAGTAAGAAAAGAGGACATTCAGTCCATCAAGTGCATGCTGGTCATCAAGCGCCGAAACATTCTAATCCTATTTCCCAGCATTCCCTCTGGAATTTTATATGCTTTTGTGATTGTAACTTTAAAAATGTTCGGTTTAGAATTTCCTCTTTAGTTTGAAAGCCTTGAATGAAATGCACTGTTGAGCAGATCAGTATCAAATTCTACAGTTTGTGGGTATTTATGCAAAACCTCTGAACGCATTGATGGTCATCCATTAACCAGGGTTCAAAAATAAACTCCACTTTATCAATTTATGGTGCTCATTGGATGGAATGTAATAGTCAGAGATGGTCATTAAATTATCCCATTAATTATTATGCTAACTCAATAAAAATAAGTAATCTATCTGTTCATTTGGTGGGACATAATTGTAGGTTAAAAGGCTGCAGTATCAAATGTGCAAAACAAATGTGAATAGAAGGTTACATCACTCATTTTAACGGAGTTAAAGGCTGCTCCATCTCTAGGCTGCTTGTAATAAAGGATGCTGTAACACAGCGCTGGAATAGGGGGGACCTTACAATGCATACTTCTCAATATTTTATCGCAGCTTCAAGGGTGATGCAACATTCAGTGTACATATTTTAAAAAAGCAGAATAATGTTAACTGCATACAAAAATCTAATGGTTGAATCAATTAAGAATCTTGTACAATGCTGCTCAGATATTTTACCAAGCAAACTTGTGGGAACTGTTCAAAATCAAAACCCTGACAAAATCTTCCAGTCTCTAGATTACTGGAGATCAGATACATGACAGAAGTAAAGACCCCACAGAAGGACTGATCTGCAGACAAATGTGGGGATTGCTTGGTGCATTTGTATTTCCAAAGGTCAACTCCTTACTACCTTGGAATCTGTGTAAATGTCTCCAACTCTGATCTACAGTCAGACAGTTGGTAAAGATCACAGATAAACTTCTCCTATCCTGATTGTACCTAATTACTCAATGCCACCAATCCAGCCACCAGAACACCCCTCAGACTGGAGCGAGCTACCCCATCCAACCACCTTGTTCACTTACCCCTCTACTAACCTACACACCTCTCAACTTATCCAACTGTTCACCTCACCCCACCTAACCATCCATTCATTAAAATGCATTCCAAGACAATCTCTCAGACCATCCATACCAATTGTACCCTTACTGTGTCTCACAGTTTAACGTACTTTTCCCATGAGGAGTTTGTTAATCTTGATTAAAATCCAATCCTTGCTATCTCTACTCACCATTGGATCTCAATAACATCTTTATGTTTGTGAAAGCCCCATTAGAGTCATTGTTAAAAACCCCAGCGAAATGTCTAACCTGGGCCTTTAAGCTTTCTCAATTATGGTAGATATGAAATAGGTGAAGGTGGGTTGGGGACTGGGCTCTTTGCCAGTCCAGTCAAGCTCCCCGGAAGATGCTGCCCTATGCAGCTCTTCTTCAACCAGAATCAGGAGACTCTGGAAGAAATACGCAGTATCACCAGGTCGGGAAAACTTTCAAGGCCAGAGGCAATGCACACAGTAGGATTCAGGCCCATTTCTTTTACTTCCAAGGTGACTGAAAAATGGATCACTTTTGAATCAAAGAAGTGCAATGAAACCATGAGGGGTGTGAATAGGGTGAATATCCAAAGTCTTTTTCCCATAGTAGGGGAGTCCAAGACTCAAGGGAATAGGTTTATGGTGAGGGGGGAAGTATATAAAAGGGACCTAAGAGGTAACTTTTTCATGTAGAAGGTAGTGCATGTAAGGAATGAGCTGCTCGAGGAAGTTATGGAGGCTGGTACAATTACAACATTTGAAAAACCTCGGCTTGGGTATATGAATAGGATGGTTTAGAGGGATATGGGCCAAGTGCTGGGCAAATGGGACTGCATTACTTTAGGATATCTGGTCAGCATGGACAAGTTGGGCCAAAGGATCTATTTCCATGCCGTACAACTCTATGAATAGTGACAGTTCAAGCAGAATCTGTGGAGAAAGAAACAGTTAATATTTAATGTTTGGTGCTGAAAAGACACAGATCTGAAATGTCAGCTGTTTCACCTTTTTGGTTTGGCCCGAGATATACAATTGATTTAACGAGTCTCCTTATGTGCATTCAGAATACATAGTGTGCAAAGCTGAGGTGATAAAAGTGAGCCTTAAAACGATTTACATGTCAATAGTAATTAGAAATGTTCCACGAACCAGTACATTATCAATTACCAACAGTACTCTTCAGCAATTTTCCTGATTTGATGAAGTTTCAGCATCACACAATGAAGTACTCGAACATCAAGTGATCGATCTCTGACTGAATTTTGATGATGATTATATTTCTCAAAAAAAACCATGTGCACCTGAATCCTTCATTAGTATTTACAGTAAAACACAGAACTGCAGATGCTGAAGATCTGAAACAATAAACAGCAATGGCTGGCAAACTCAGCAAGTCTGGCAGCATTTGCGGAGAGAAAGCAAGGTCAATGTTCTGAGTCTAGTGACCCTTCTTCACAAAGGTTCTAGAGGAGGGTCACTAGACTCTAAACTTTCATTCTGCTTTCGCTCTCCACAAATGCTGCCAGACCTGTTGAGTTTCTCCAGCACTTTCTGTTTTTATGTCAATTTTCATAAAATGTTCTATGACAAAAAAAACTCACTTCTCGACATGAATTGGCATCCGCGGTTTAAAACTGTGTGAGTTACATTTAACTTTTAAAAAAGAATTAGACATTTTTTGCCCAGTTATAAATTGTTAAGTGGGCCCAAAAGCAATCAATGATCTGAATGGGGCACTTGATGTTAGAACGCTGACTACACCAAATGTTCGTAAATCAAATGGCTTGGACACAGACCTGAGGCCAGACGTTAACTCAGATCATTTCAAGTAAGTTAAAATCTTGCCCATATCTCTCCTGATGAATTTCGTTTTACGTAATGAATCAACGCATTACCAATTAAAAATTTGTCTAACTCCTCCTTAAATTTACTCAATGTCCCAGCATCCACCCCACTTTGGAATTGCGAATTCCACAAATTCATAAGCCTTTGGGAGAAGTAGTTTCTCCTCAACTCCGTTTAAAATTTGTTACCCCTTATCCTAAGACTATGACCTGCTATCGTAGAGTGCCCCACAAGAGGAAGCAGCCGCTCCATGTCTATTTTATTCACACCTTTTATCATCTTGAATACCTCAGTTTGATCTCCCCTCATCCTCCTAACAACCCACCAACCCAGTGAGTATTCTAGTATACACTTCTGGAGCAGGAGGGTTTTGAACTGGGTGTCCTAGGTCAGAGTTAGGGGCACTATCAATGTACCACAAGGCCCGGTCATTCATTACATAAAATAATGCATTACTGCAGGTGATTTGTTAACCACCAGTGATTCATTAATCCCGCATAACTCATTAATTTGAGCTGACTGAGTATCTATAGTTATAGAATCATAAAGCACAGAAGAGGCCCTCCAATCCATCAAATCTGTACTGACCTATCAACACTAATCCCACTTTCTTACAGTTGGCCCACAGCTTTGAATATTATGACATTTTAAGGTTTCCCATATCTACTACCCTCCAAGGCAGAGCATCCAGATTCCTACCATCTTCTGAATAAAAAAACCAAAATTCCTCAAATCCCCTGTAAACTTCTGGCCCAACACCATGTTTCTCTGAGCTCCCTAGTGTCCTGTGATTCATTGAGTACTCCCTTGTCTTGTTATTTCTTCCAAAGTGTATCACCTCACACTTTTTCCAGAGTTAACTTCCATCTGCCACTGGTTCATTTGACCAACCCATCTATATCTTCCTGTAACCCAAGACCTCTTTCTCACTATTAGTCCCACCTGGCCAACCTTCATGTTATCTGCAAACATGCATATCATGCCAACCCAACATTCTGACCTATATCATCCAAATATGTCATAAATAATAAGGGAGCCAGCAACGATCCCTGTTGTATGTCACTGCACAACAGGTTTCAGTCACACAAATAGCCTTCTACCACCACGTTCTATCGCCTGACACGAAGCCAGTTTTGGATCCAACTTGTCAAGTTACCCTGGATCCCATGAGCTTTTAGCTTCTTTAATAGTTTTCCAGGTAAGCCCTTGTCATAGGCCTTGTTGAAATCCATATAACTGCCCAAACCCCAACAACAAAGTTAATTCATTACTCTCCTCCAAATGATTCCTTAATCCCAGGTAATTCGGTTACATGAGAGGAATCATTAAGTCCCAGGAAATTCACACAACCTGATAAATTTGTGCATCCAGACACTTTATTATATGATAGTGATTAGATTCCCTTTGTGTAACAATGCAGGCTAACCAGATGATTTGGGCACATGTCACATCTCTGCTTAAAATTTGGTGATGATTATTTTCCAAATAAACTGGCAAAGTCATTTGTCATACTCCATAAGGTGACCAAAGACAAATCTGTTTGTTGAAAAGAGACAGAGAGGGAAAGAGAGAGAGAGGTGGTGGTGGGGGGTGGAGAATAGATGTGGTCAGATAACTTGAGAGGCAGCAGTCTGCATTAAGCATGGGCCAAAGTAAATAGGCCACCTTCCATGAACTACCACAGCTAGTATGAGAATTGCACCTCCACCAGTGGTATCACCCATTCTAGCCATCTGAGCAATAATATGCCCAATCAATCAAACAGCGTGTAACAAGATCTTCCCTAAAACTTCAACCACAAGATAATCTTTTACCTAGATGATTCATTCTGCCATTGTCTATTTTCAATTCTGGGCACTACATGGTGATTAGATTCCCTTTGTATCACAATGCAGGCTAACCAGATGATTTGGACACATGTCACATCTCTGCTTAAAGTTTGGTGATGATTATTTTCTAAATAAACTGGCAAAGTCCAATTTAATCCAATTTTTTCTACATGGCATCAAGGTTCAAGTTGAATTTACAATTCAAGGTCATTACATAGCTTGCTTTAATGCTTACTTCTTTCTAGGCATTTTTTTTGCACCAAAGCTTATATCATCTATGAAAGTATTATTATTGCTACAAAAAAACCTTTTTTCTAAATGATGGAAAATGTAGTAGAGTTATAATAGAATTATTTATGGACACTTAGATAATCCCTACAGAGAAGTTTAATGCATCCTAATATTTCTGACAGACCTTCATGAAATTGGATAACATCAACTTGGAATTGTCATTATTAGAATACATGTCTGCTCAAGAATAAAATGCAAAATATTCCACAAGAATGTCTCCTTAATGTGAAACAAAATTAGGTTGGCAGTTGGCGAAGTAGTCACACTTACTGGAGTATTGAGAGAAAATATCGAGCTCTTCATAAAAGTTTAAGAAGGATCTTATTGGTGCTAAACTAAAAACATAGCTTTTATGTGAAAAAATCTTAGCAATTACTAAAACAATAGGAAATATTATGCCAAACTGCTTTGAATTGACCATGTATAAATCACAATTGGGAAGCAAATATATAGCATGACAAATAGAAAGCACATTTCTCATTGCCACAGAAAGACTGTCAATATCATCAATGACCCCGCCCACCGTGGTAATACTCTCTTCCAACCCCTTCCATCAGGCTGAAGATACAGAAGCTTGTTCACATGTACCAACAGGTTCTTTGCTGTTGATACGAGACTGCTGATCAGTCCTCTCTAATTTCAAAGCTAATGTTGATTTTGCTTTGTGCACCTCCTGTCCAGCTATAACCTTATATGGTTCATGTTGTCTAAACATCCTCTGATCTGTACGTCCTTGTTTGTTATGATCTGTCTATACTGCATGCGAAACAAAGCTTTTCACTGTACTTAGGTACATCTGACAGCAATAAATCAAATCAAATTAACTATTCGAAACTCAGGAAAAATAATTTTCACCATATATTTTTCATTTGGTCTGATACAGAGTAAAAAACATGGCAAAATGTAGTTACCTTACAATCTTCATCACATACATTTGCTGTTGATCATACTTTCTTTCAGATATGATGCAAAGTTTTTCACATTACCATTTCCAGTTTGCCAATTAATTCAGAAATTACTGAGAAGCCAAATCTCTGATGAATTAAGTCATTGTTGAAAATCTTTTTTGATCTATAAAACTGATATATTTGCTTTGCTTTTTTACACCTCACTTCCCTGCTTCCACTCTGAAAGCGTTAGCTCATATACGAAAACATTCATGAGTGTAACTGAAATGTGAGTCTATATACTCAGTGTTGGCTAATTAACCATGAATGGCAACTCCACTGAGCACAATTTGACCTTAATCCAGTCTCCATTAATGCACTTTCCACAACAGGCTATTAGCTATTGATGCTGAGTGACAATTCAGGCTAATGTTAGTGCTTATAGTGCTCAGAAACACACCTACATCTCCCTAAACCAAGGATCATTGTAGTAATGTGATATCTTCTCTCTTGAGAACAA
Source organism: Chiloscyllium plagiosum (assembly GCF_004010195.1). Lineage (NCBI taxonomy): Eukaryota > Metazoa > Chordata > Chondrichthyes > Orectolobiformes > Hemiscylliidae > Chiloscyllium > Chiloscyllium plagiosum. Next base: position 130,531,979 of record NC_057710.1, read on the forward strand.
ACACCGATAGAGTTTGTTGAACATATCTAAATACAGAAAATAGGAAGCGAGCACAGATTACTTGAAGCCCTACCAATCCAGGCTATAGTTCTATGTGTTATAATATCACAATAATATATAGCTCCTTTTTTCAGGAGCTATACTTAAGCTAAAGTTCTAATTTTCTTTACATTACATATCCCTCCCCCCCTCCCCAAGTAATTTTACAGTACCCATTTTCACTGCGAACATTTCACCATGAATATTTAACTATTTTACATCACTTATCATACCCTCCCCACAAGTCTCCTTTGTTTGAGCAACTTTGCTTGGGCAGCACAATGGCTCAGTGGTTAGTACTGCTGTCTCACAGCACCAGGGACCCGGGTTCAATTCCAGCCGCAGGCGACTGTTTGCACATTCTCCCTGTGTCTGCGTGGGTTTCCTCTGGGTGCTCTGGTTTCCGACCACAGTCCAAAGATGCGCAAGTTAGGTGGATTGGCCATGCTAAATTGCCCATAGTGTCCAGGGATGTACAGGTGGATTCACTAAAGGGAAATACAACACTATCAGCAACATCAAACTATACTGCCTGGGCAGAATCAATAGGGAATTCCTGTTTAGCACCCTGACTTACAGATCTGCTTGACAGGTTTACCTCATTCTACAGGTGATCTCTGTCATTAATAAAGGAACAAAGTATTTGCTCTCTCTCACCAGGTTTTGCAGATCATTGTGCATTAACTTTAGCAGATGGTTTCCTCCAACAATCACTTGCCATGATCTTGGAGTTTTGAACATTTCTTCATCAGAGAGGCTTTTCCCTGTCAAACTCACTGTTGTGTTTCTTGGGTAAGAACACTGTTTGTATGTATGCAAGATTTATAAAAAGTTTCTGCAGGCTTTTAGTTTTCAACCTGCAAAGCTTGATTACTTTGTTGGAATGCTAACAACTGGGCTTTTAGTTCAGTATTTTCCCTGAGGTAGTTAGGCTCGACCAATTCTTGGTGAGTTTTGATCCATTCAAGCTCATTCTAATACCCAACTTGAAGCTTTGCCAAGGAATTCTGAGTCTTAAAAGCCCAAAAGTTTGGTCTTATAGTCATTGACTGAAAAAAATAAACTCTGTAGTGCATTCATGGCTTGCTAATGCACTTTTCTTCCAGCTTCCAGCTGCCGTCTATGCAGATCAACAACTCTGCATTGATCATTAACATGATCTATTTTGGACTTAATGATCTCTTTTTCTCTGGAATAGCTTTTTTTAAAAGCTATTTGGAGTTGTACATCTTCTTAATTGGCTATTTTCTAAGGATTGAAGATGTTGCTCTAAAAATATCTAGCTGACATTGATGTTTTCTGTACATGATTGCCAAGATGAATTGCATAGAATTGACTTCTGCCTGTGGAACTCCAAAATCAAACACCCTGCCTGAACCTTTAACGATCTTGAATTCACTTTGAAAACCTAAGACCTGCATAACTGAAGATTGCCTTCGAACTCCATAATCCTAGACATCTTAGATGGCTTTTAGCTGTAAGAATGTTTGAAGTTCCCTTTAATTAATGATTGAACTAGTACAAGGATTTTTTTCTCATCTCCAAACAGTAGTCCAATGTTCTACTCCTGGAGAAATTTCTTCATCCAAGTGTGGCTGCAGTTCCCTTTGCTGCATATCCTTGGCAGGTTCTGAGCAATAAATAGTCAGCTTTGCTTCTTTAGTTTTGCCAGATAAGGACTGGTTCTCCTCAAAAGAGACATCTGGATTTTCAGGAACAGTGATGTCAAAGGTGCAGGAAGCTCCATTAACTCTCACTCCAGTGAACGAATGACTTGAATAATGGCTTCTTGTAACTATAGGGAGAAAGAGCAAAGTGGGATCTAGAATGCCCCCTGGTGGCTGGTTACTGCATCTTTCAGTGCCTTTTTAAAAAAATCATCTGCAATATTAAATTTCTGTCTTCACAGAAATCAAGGGTCTGCCTTACTTTTATTCAATGCTAGAGCGAGAGTAATACCTGGTATACTGAGTCAATGTCAGCATCATTGGTATCAGTCAACCAAAGAATATTTGAAGCAAGACACATTGCTCTGCTTAACAGAGAATTGCAATGATTAGGAATCATGTACCTTGGTCATCTCTCTTCTATTGTAAAAAAGCATAGCATATATTTGGCCCCGCTCTCAGATTCTAGTATTTACTAAACCGCAAAAGTTAAATGGAAGATGATCTGAGGATTCTTGCCCTCAATCGCGGCTCCCCCAAGCATTGAAAAGAATCGATGCATTATCTTTGGTATCCAGTTTAAAACTAGCATTTCTGTCATTTGTACTAATCAATATATACCAAAATTTATTGCGAAGGTCTGGGGAGTCGAATTCTGGTTGTGGACCTGCCAACTTCTCAAGGAAGAGTTCCTTCTGCTTTTCTGCATCTTCTACTCCTGAGACTACTGAAGACTATGTGGGTTGTATGTAATTTTTTTTGTGTAATTGCTGCCATACCCTGGTCTCACTCTATCCACTCAACCCTGTATAAAAATGGATGGGTTGGCTTCTATTGGTTGAGGCCCTCCTGGCTGGATTTTGGTCAGTGTATTTGCAGTCAGTGTAACCTCCGAGTGCTCTTTTCTTTCCTATCGCTGTAAGTACTTTCAATTTCTCGAAGACTTTACTCACAATAGTTGATTAATTTCTTCCTGTGGCTTCCCGCATCCTCAGCTGTGGGACTTTTCCTTTAGCTCAGGCTTTCCTGTTTTGTGGTTCAGTGCCTCAAAGCCACTTTGGGTATTTCCAACACTTCTCAGTTTGAATTGCTGGGCTATATCACTGTATCATCGCTGGACTTCACTTAAGGCTCTTACTGCCTGCTTCAGATTCAGTAGGTCTACTCATCAGTAATGTGAGATCTACACTCAGTGCTTACCTTCTCTGGAGCTCTACTGGTCCAGTCTCCAGTTCCATATTTTTGATGCCACTCTGATAGAGCTCCTTTGACACATGCAGAGAGCCAAATTTAGAGTAGAGGTAAAGATGCCCTTTATTTTAATGTTTCAAAATCCACTGTTAATCAAAATCTGTAATGCTTTCAGATTTTGTGACTCAGTAACACATATTATATTGTCAGGAAAACTCTTCATTCAGCACATCAATTAAACTGTACATTATTGCTTAAAATACCTGCATTGGGTCCCTGGTTGGTTTTTGTCACACCTATGCATTGACTATTGAGCCTTTTGTAGTCCCTTCACTAAAGTTTGAACCAAAATCCACAAGAACCCAGCAAGCCATTGGCAGGCCATTAGTGGAAAAGAAATGGGACAGCTAGTGAGGTCTCAAACTGTACCATCCTGGTATGCATCTTACCATTTAAAAGGAAAGGAAATGTGATCATTAAGATATCATGAGGTTACATCCAAGGATACAATAAACAGCAAGATCACAATTATTTCTGCACCTTCCATTCCCACAAGTATTACTGTAGTTTAGCTAAGCATTCAACATATGTAATGAATAATCCGTTTTATGGGTGAGTACCAATCCAAAAGTAAATTCAATCATTCTCCAATGGAAATGTTTTATCAATTAAATATCCTGACCTGTTTACTTTTCTCTTAGTCAGTCTCAATAGCAAAAAAACAAATTAGAATTCATTTGATATTTTATTTTCATTAAAATTAAATGAAGGAACAATCTATTTGTCTTTGTGCAAAGGTGGTGTTAAGCATGTAATATTCTTTTGTTGTTGTTGTCAATCATATTCATAAATTCTCTCAAAGTTCTTTGAACTCACATTGATTTTACATTGGACATGCTGATGAATACATCTTCCTAATAAATTTTAATAACTGTGATAATTAAAAAATATAATTAGTCAGGCAAAACCATTATAGAAGTACAAAAATGAGAAAAATACATTTTATTTTTAGAACTGAACATAGGTCACATCTCAAAATGGGTATAAGGACATAAGAAGAGAAAAATAAGAACAGTTTCAATTTCATTCACTCAAGTATGGTACTGTTATAGCATTTTGTTCACTGCCTCAGATTTGCACAAAAAAAAAATACTGGGCAAATAACTCTAGAGAAACATTCAATGCCTCAACCTCTGTTGCAGTGAAGATAACCTTCTGGGCATGGAAGAAAATTAAGCGAGATTCCATTCTGCCAGCTCAAAATGCATCCAATCCCATTTACAGGGTTAACCTTGGAATAATAGACATATGTCATTCACAGAAATATTAATATGAAATATAATTGATGGATTCAATTATATATCTTATCAATTATTTTCAGTCCACCGATCTCATAGCAAACAAGTCTTGTTAAGCAAAACAGCAATTTTTTGAAAGTTGATGACCTTAAATGATCTGAACAGCCCTTCTCTAATTCTGCAGATGAAGGGACCCAGATTTGCCATTAGTGCCAGGGACTTGGATAGGTGTGGGGGGTAGTTTGTTGGATGTGTTTCCTGAAACAATATGAAAGTAAGGAAGGGGGCATGCAAATATTGGTATTGGGAAATGATGTTTCAGTAGGGGAGCATTTTGGTAATAGTGACCATAATTTTGTAAGTTTCAAGTTACTTTTGGATAACTAAGAGAATATTAGACAGGAACTGGGAAATGTAGATTTGAGGTGGTTATTTGGAGGGTAAATCTGCATCTGTCATGTGGGAATCTTTCAATGCCAGATCTTCAGACTGGAGGCCTGTGACCGGTAGAGTGCCACAAGGATTGGTGCTGGGTTCTCTACTTTTTGTCATTTATATAAACGATTTGCATATGAGCGTAAGAGGTATAGTTAGTAAGTTTGCAGATGACACCAAAATTGAAGGTGTAGTGGGCAGCGGAGACCTCAGATTACAACAGGATCTTGATCAGATGTGCCAATGGACTGAGAAGTGGAAGATGGAGTTTAATTTAGATAAATGTGAGGTGCTGCATTTTGGGAAAGCAAATCTTAGCAGGACTTATACACTTAATGGTAAGGTCCTAGGGAGTGTTGCTGAACAAACAGACCTTGGAGTACAGGTTCATAGCTCCTTGAAAGTGGAGTCACAGGTAGATACGATAGTGAAGGCGGCATTTGGTATGTTTTCCTTTATTGGTCAGAGTATTGAGTACAGGAGTTGGGAGGTCATGTTGCGGCTGTACAGGACATTGGTTAGGCCACTGTTGGAATATTGCATGCAGTTCTGGTCTCCTTCCTGTTGGAAAGATGTTGTGAAACTTGAAAGGGTTCAGAAAAGATTTACAAGGATGTTGCCAGGGTTGGAGGATTTGAGCTATAGGGAGAGGTTGAATAAACTAGGGCTGTTTTACCTGGAGCGTCAGAGGCTGAGGGGTGACCGTATAGAGGTTTATAAAATCATGAGGGGCATTGATAGGATAAATAAACAAAATCTTTTCCCTGGTGTGTGGGAGTCCAGAACGAGAGGGCATAGGTTTAGGGTGAGAGGGTAAAGATATAAAAGATACCTAAGGGGCAACGTTTTCATGCACAGGGTGGTACATACATGAAATGAGCTGCCAGAGGTAGTGGTGGAGGCTAGTACAATTGCAACATTTGAGGAGAAAGTGAGGTCTGCAGATGCTGGAGATCAGAGCTGAAAATGTGTTGCTGGAAAAGCGCAGCAGGTCAGGCAGCATCCAGGGAACAGGAGAATCGACGTTTCGGGCATAAGCCCTTCTTCCTGTGGGTGTCACTGGCTAGGCCAGCATTCATTGTCTATAATTGGCCAGAGGGCAGTTGAGAGTCAACCAAATTGCTGTAGGTCTGGAGTCACGTGTAGGCCCAACCAGGTAAGGATAGCAGATTTCCTTCCATAAAGGACATTAGTGAGCCAAATGGGATTTTTCCTGACAATCAACAATGGTTTCAAGGTCATCAGCAGATTCTTAATTCAGGATTTTTAAAATTGAATTCAAATTCCACCATCTGCCATTTCAGGTTTTGAAACCAGGTACTCTCAACATAAACTGGCTTTCTGGATAATTAGTCTAGAGATAATAATATCTTCCAATATCATTCCTTTGTTTAAGAACAGAAACAAGGATAATCAAGGAAAGTATAGGCCATTGAGCCTTATGTCATAGTAGGCAACTTACTGGAGAAGATTCTTAGGGACAGGATTTACTCACATTTGGAAACACATGGACTCATTAGTGTTAGGCAGCATGGCTTTGTGTGGAGGAGGTCATGTCTCACAAACTTGCTTTTAAGGAACTGACAAAGATGTTTGATGAGGGCTGAATCATTGCAGCTTAGAGGACATTCAGCATTTGATTTTGTACTTTTGGAATTCAGCATTCCCAACACTAAAGCCAAAGCTGTGGTCAGACCAGCTTTTTCTCTAGCTCTCAATGGGTATACACACTGGGGTGTCAATGGTTCTCCTGAAACCCAATAGATTTGATTTATAGAGAGGGAAAAACAGAATTAACATTTTAATCTAATATGACTCATCTCGGGAGTCAAATTGGACTCAAACTGTTCACTCTACTTCTCTCTCTAGAGATGCAGTCCGACTTGATGAGTTTCTCTAGCACTTGCTGTTTTTATTTCTGATAGCAGCACTTGCAGTATTTTACTTATATTTCAAGATAGACAAGTTAATACTGCAAATGATGAAAACACACAATAAGAATAGAAAATATTGTAAATACTTCAGGCAATACCTTCAGACAGCAGAAATAATGTTTGGACAGTGATACGTATGTTAATAGATGTGAAGCTGGAAGAGCACAGCAGGTCAGACAGCATTTGAGGAGCAAGAAAGTCAATGATTCTGACTGAAACCCGAACCTGCCGCAGGGCTTTGGCCTGGTGCTGTCTGACCTGCTGTGCTCTTCCAGCTTCACATCTATTGACTCTGGCTTCCAGAGTCAGGAGACAGCCCTTACTGTCACCTAGATATAAACGTTAACTCTGTTTCTTTCTCCACTGTTGCTACCTGATCTGATTAATAGCTTTTACTTACTTAGGCTAGAGATGGGAGCTGACTATCATCTAATCTTCTTACGTCAATGCAAGTCTGATAGAGGGCATCTGAATTGGATTTGAATGCACCTATATATCTGGGTTGAAGTTCACTTGCACTGACCTGATGTCTCCCTTGCACTATGTCCCCAGCAAGAATGGAAGAGAGCAGTGCATTTTTACTGGAGGTCGCAGAGTCCCACAGCAGCAATCTTCCCCTGAAACTTTCTGGCTCTTGTACCAAGTTTATACCCAGAACACTGCTTTTTGCATCCACACTGACTGCCAGGGCATCATTCACCCCCAGAAATCCCAAGAAGTAATGTTAAAAATGGGGTGACATCTGGAACAGTCTCTGTAACAGTCTCCGATCTTGAATGGCACAGTTGCCATCCCACGTAGTGATACATCCAGACAGAATGCTCTCGATGGCACACCTATAAAAGTTGGCAAAGGTATTCACCATCATGTCAAATTTCCTCAGCTGCCTGAGGAAAAGGAGATAGTGTTCGGCCTTTGTAACCAGTGCATCCACATAAAGAGTCCAAGAAAGCTTGTTGTGGATGATGTGTGAGAGAAGTCTTTTATACCAAGGAGAGTAGATGCCTGGAACATGCTCTCAGGGGTGGTGGTAGAAGCACTTACAGTAGCAAAGTTTAAGAGGCACTTGACTGACACGTGAACAGACAGGGAATAAAGGGACATGGATCATTTGCAGGCAGATGGGATTAGTCTGGAAATAGCATCATGGTTGGAACAGACATGGTGGACTGAAGGGCCTGTGCTGTACAGTTCTATGTGACTAAGGGGGTCAGCCATAGAAAAGTGATCCCTTCAGTGTGGAGACAGTTTACTAGGAAGCAAGTTATCAGGAAAAAGTGATTGTTGTAATACAATTCCACACTCTAACCATCTGAAAATCTCCTGCACAATGCTCCTCAGGTTAATACACCTTGCAGTTCCACTCATACCTTTCCAGGCACATCACATCCCAATTTGAAGTCAATACTCATACTCAACCTATTGCCTCCTCAACATCCATGCCTCAGAATCATTCTCCCCAAGTGCTGGTTGGCCCTACTGACATGATAAGCTATTTCTAGCACTCGTAACGCTCTGCTTTCTCAGCTTGCAGGAGAAAGGAGAACAGGGAGAGGAAGGAGAAGGGCTCGCTCTGGCAAGCACCTTGATGACATTAGAAATGAGTGCTTACCCTGTCCAGTAGATGGAGATTTTGTTCCCAGAGGCTGCAGAGGCCTGCCATGAGAACCTAACTCCCGAGACACTGTGTAGGCATGTTAAGAGTTGTTCTCCTTGAGTTTGGTCCCTGTACAAGGTCTAAACTTTAATTCAAGTAACAGACATATTTTCTTGGAGCAAGATTCCAATGCTGATCAACCTACCCCTACTGATACTACTGCTGGTGTTGTGCCTTTAGTGCCATTGTTGTTGGTGGGGATGGTGTTTCTGTTGCTGCCTCTTTTGATCTTCATTAAAGCTGTAAGATGGAGCTACATGAACTGCTACCATGAGACAGTAAAATCTGGCAGCAGTGAAATACAGGTGAAGAGACCTCCAAGAAGACGGAAATCACCCAGGAGCTCAAAGGCTGGAGAATCCCATCTGGAACCACGTATAGGGTTTGGCTTTAAAACGAACTGTACAGCTTTAGATAAGGTTTGTCAGGTGACAAGGGAACCAACAAGAGGGCGGAATCCAAGTCACCTTATGTTCTCTAAACTATCTGTTGCAGATGTGCCTTCTCGTGACTCTCTCAGTAGGAGTGACAACCACACAATCGTTGTAGAGACAAAGTCTTGTCTTCATATCAATGATATCCATCATGTTGTGTGGCACTAATACTGCCATAAATGGAACAGATTTTGAACAAATCTAGCAATTGAAAATCAGGCCTCCGTGAAGCCCTGTGTGCAATCAGCAGCAGCAGAACTGCATTGAAATAAACCTGTAACCTCATAGTCTGGTTTATCACCCACTCTACCCTTATCATCAAGCCAGAAAAATAACCCCCATATGTTAATAGCAAGGATTTCAATGATGGTAACACCATTGAATGTCAAGGGTCAGTGCTTAAATTGTCTCTTATCGACTTATCATTGCCTTGCCATTATTTGGTACGCATGTTACTTGCTCCTTGTCAGCCCAAGTTAGGATATTGTCCAGATCTTGTTGCATTTGGGCACAGATTGCATCAGCATCTGTGGAGTTGCGGCTGGTGCTGAACACTGACGATTAGATAATTAGAGTTTATTGATGAAGTTCGTGGGCGGCACAGTGGTTAGCACTGCTGCCTCACAGCGCCAGAGACTCGGGTTCAGTTCCCGCCTCAGGCGACTGACTGTGTTGAGTTTGCATGTTCTCCCAGTGTCTGCGTGGGTTTCTTCCGGGTGCTCCGGTTTCCTCCCACAGTCCAAAGATGTGCAGGTCAGGTGAATTGGCCATGCTAAATTGCCCGTAGTGTTAGGTAAGGGGTAAATGTATGGGTGGGTTGCGCTTCGGCGGGGCAGTGTGGACTTATTGGGCCGAAGGGCCTGTTTCCACACTGTAAGTAATCTAATCTAATCTTGCTGAAGATGGTTAGGCCTAGGGAACTATGCTGAGGAATTCCTTAAAATATGATGTGGAAATATATTACCATTCTTTCAGTGTCACTGGGTTAAAATTTGGAACTCACTTTATTATGGGGGGGTTGGGGATCAGGCAGAAAGTTATAGTCTTGGGAATTGCAATTGTTCAAGAAGGCAGCTCACCACTTTCTCCAGGACAAATAGATATGGGCAATAATTGCTGGTTGAGACAGCATTACTGAATTTCTATTGAATGACTTTTTTTTTAAAACACTGCAATTAGCTTTGGACTTTCATGAACTCTCACTGCCCCGTAACAAAACATCCCACATCCTTATCAGAAAGTCAATTGGGAAAGATGGAATGTCTAAACTTTAATTCAAGTAACAGACATATTTTCTTGATTCGTTGTCAAACATAAAAGACAAAAAATTAAGAAAATCAGCAGAAAGAGTAAATTGCCTTAATTCTTTCCCTGTTGTGTTGCAATACCCTAGTCTGGCACTCCACCCACAACCTTCAACATTTACTCCCTTTAAGACCAATGCACAGTCACAGCAACATGTACCATTTACAAACGCATAATGTTTCTTGCCTGATTACATTCAAATTTTGAAAGCAGTTTAATTCAGAAGAAAATTCATCTGCAATAGTTTCTCTGCGACAGACTTTTCTGTATAAATCCTGAACCTTTTGCTTATATTAAAATGACCACTTTTAACCCCACATTGTGCGACGAATAAAACCTAATACTGATAAAACAGTGACAGAGACAGAGGCAGAAGCAGAAACAAGGTCATAAAAAAAACTATGTAGAACTTGGTGAAATATTAACATTAAATTGTGCTGTTGTTATAAAATTACTTTAATGATTTTGACTAATTTCAAATTATATCAGTAATTTCAGGATATTAAGAGATTCACAGAGACAGACAAGCAACCAGAGGCAAAGAGCTGCCTGAAAGAGGATACATCAAGAAACAAAGAATCTGAAATGACATCACAAAGCACTGTCACCCAAATGCTCAAAGTGTGTGTCTAAAATTACCCTCCCTGCTATTTCTGTGGAAGGAAAAACTCATTTAAAATGAACTGGCTCAAGTTTTTGCTGAAATAGTTGACATTGTGGAACTTCAAACAATTGGCAAAAAAGACATAAAGGAAGAGATACAAACATAGGCGCACAGTTGGTAGAGCGAGTCAGAAGATTTTGTGTTCCAGTCTTACTTCAAAGACAAGAGCAGAACATTCAGTCTGACGTCAGTGTAGTACTGAGGGACTGCTGTTTTGTCAGATGTTTCATATTTCGGAAACTGAGGACCCACCTTTATGGATGGATGCGAGATTGAAGGCACTGTTCTGTAAACAAGTATGGGAGTTCTCCTCATTGAGCAATACCTGGTAATGCATCTACTACAACAGGCTACCTAGTCGTTATCATGTTGCTCTTTTATGTAAACTCGCTGCTTGCATTGTAAACCTGTACAGATATCCTGAAGCCTTCCCAACTCACCAATTTAGTTCAGAGAGGCAGACAATTGATGCACTTAAGTGGTTACTTAAGGGTCTCATTGTGATGGCACTAGCATTAACCCTTAGTTGGAAAGCCTGTGACCTGGTTTTGGGAGTGAGACATCTTTTTTACTTTGGCAGCTCTATCTCAAAGGAATGACCAGCCAGAAGTCCGAGTCATCCATGGGTGACAACCCTTGTAATACGTACTGACTTCCTTCTGCACCCCAGCTCGGACTATTGTCTTATTTTGCAAATCTACCTCACATTCCTTATTTCTGGGGCCCCATTACTGATATTCTGCCTTAACCGTACTTTAGCAGTGGCAGTGCTCACTCCTCTCAGTGATGTTGTTGGTACAGAGATGGGTAGCTCTTGAAGGCAGATTATCCACACACTACAACACCTGGAATGAAATTCACTTGACAGGAATTAGAAAGCCTAATGATGGGAAGGTAAGTGTCTGATTGGGATTTAACGCCATTAGACCTTCTGAAAATGGCCACAGCACATTACCAATAGTGGTCTAGCCAGTGGGGAGGAACTCCACTGAAGCCATTAAATGGTGCTGGTGTCTACATCTTGAAGGTATTTCTAAAGTGCTTTGGGATGTTCTGAGATTGTAAAAGGCATTATATAATTGCAAATATTTCTTCCAATAACCTTATTTCTAACTGCACATTTATTCAAAGCAGCAAAACGATAACATCTATTTTCTGCATTTAAGGTAGAAATTAAATCTTGGAATTTTGTTTTATTCATTCATGGGATATGGGCATCACCTCCTGGGCTGGCATTTATTGGCCATCCCAGTTGTCCTGGCAAAGGCAATGGTGAGTTGTCTTCTTGACCTGCTGCAATGCATTCGCTGTGGGCACACCCACAATGCTGTTCCAGAAGGAGTTTCAGAATTTTCATCCGACGACACTGAAGAAATGGTGATTATTTTCAAAGTCAAGATTGATAGTCGCTTGGAGATTAACTTTTAAGTTGTGCCATTGCTATGTGAGCACTGCCTTGTGCTTCTAGATGGAAGTGGTTGTGGATTTAGAAGGTGCTGTCTAAGGTGCATCAGGGAATTTCTGCACTCCACCACAGCAACTGAAATTTGGGAGTGGAGAGGCTGAAAATTTATGGACATGGTACCAATTAAACGGACAGTTTTGTCCTGGATGATACCAAGCTTCTCAAGTGTTGTTGGACTATACTTATTGAGACAATTGGAGAGTTTTCCATCATACTCCTGAGTTGGGCTTGTAGATGGTCGACTGTCCATCTAGCTTTAGATGGACTCTCCAGCTTTAGAGAGTCAGGAGGTGAGTTACTCATTGTAAAATTCCTATCCTCTGACATGCTTTTGTAGCCAGAGTACATATATGGCTAGTCTAATTCAGTTTCTGGTTAATGCTATGTTGCTAGGGGGGTATTCAGTGATGGTAATGCCACTGAATATCAAGGGGCAATAGTAGGATTTTCTGTTCTTGGAGATGGTTAGTACCTAGCATTTGTGGTGGCACTTGTCAGCTCAAATCGTACAGGTTTCACTACATTTGAACATGGAGTGCTTCAGTATCTGAGGAGCTGGAGAATATGCAATCATCAGTGAACATTTCTACTCTTGCTGTTATGCTGGTTGGAAGGTAATTGATAAAGCAGCTGAAGATGGCTATACATTTATAGTAGACTATGTTTTAATAGAGCTCAGATTAAGAAACTTCAGCAAATGACGCATTCTACCCCCCAGCCAAAATAATGCTGTTTTCATCTGGAGAAGGATTAGGACCTTTTGAGACATTTCCTAACTCTAATGAATGACTTCAGCAAATTACATCAGCGCTAACACATTTTGTCAAAATTCTATAACCCTACTAATGTCCACAGAGGCTGTAAACCTCAAATGTTCATGAATTTTGTCCCGAGTTGTACAATAATTGATGACCACAGTTGTTAAAAGAGGGACTGCAGTGCTACATGTAATTATAGTATTTCAACAGAACACCATTTGTACTGACTGACAATTTTTTGGCTGTGAAATAATATTTCATAAAGTCTTTTGTCACCATTCTAATGGTTTTTTTTTATAATTTACATTTTGTTTATCCTCCTCCTACTTTTAAAACCCAAACAAAGTACTGATGTGAGAAATGACCACTTGCATTTCCGAGATACAGTGTCTGAGTATTTTTACTTCCAACAAGTGCTGACAGCCAATGCAAGCAACAAGCAGATGAACCCTAAGATTTTATATGTTGCAAACAACAGTAATGTTAAAACTTTATTTCCTTTTCCTCCTCATCAATCCCATGTGACCAACCTTCCACATATTTTCCGATCTCTCTTCCTTTTTCATTTGCTTCTGGTCTGCTTCTTGTTCCAGATATTTGTTCCTCTGTGAATTCCCCATGTTTCTGATCATGCTGACACTTCAATGAGGGATCAGAGAAGGGCCATTCAGAGAGAATCATTTGCACGGTACCACTGGTTACTTTATTTTCATGGAAATTTCATCTTCTATAGGAGCTGGGAAACTTTTAAAATCCCTTTTACTTATAACTCACAAAGCGCTCAAGTTTCACTCATGCACATTAACTGTGCTAGTGCCAACACACACATTTAATGATCAGCAGATACATGAGCCAAAAAAATTTACTCTAAAGGAATTACTAGAAATATTCCCAACAAATTATCTGTTTCCTACATGCATTTTTTGTTTGTGAAAATCCAGAAATTATTTTGAAATTTAGGATCATTGTTCATGCCAATATAAGACCATAAGACTAGGTAAAAACAATGACTGCAGATACTGGAAACTAGGTTTTGGATTAGTGGTGCTGGAAGAGCACAGCAGTTCAGGCAGCATCCGAGGAGCAGCAAAATCGATGTTTCGGGCAAAAAGCCCTTCGTCAGGAATAAAGGCAGTGAGCCTGGAGCGTGGAGAGATAAGCTAGAGGAGGGTGGGGGTGGGGAGAAAGTAGC
>NC_057710.1:130548636-130559993 GCF_004010195.1 Chiloscyllium plagiosum
CCCTCCTCTAGCTTATCTCTCCACGCTCCAGGCTCTCTGCCTTTATTCCTGATGAAGGGCTTTTGCCCGAAACGTCGATTTTGCTGCTCCTCGGATGCTGCCTGAACTGCTGTGCTCTTCCAGCACCACTAATCCAAAATAAGATCATAAGACGTCGCACCACAAATCGGCCATTCAACCTATCAAATCAACGCTGCTATTCAGTGAGATCATGATTAATCTAATAACCCTCAACTCCATTTTCCTGCTTTACCCCCCATAACCTCTGATTCCATGACTGATAAGAAATCTGTCTTATATTGAAAAGATACTCAACCACTGTGACAGCCCTCTGTGGTAATGAATTCCATAGTTTCACCACCAGCTTAAGGTACCTTAAATGGGCAAGACCATCTTTTGAGATTATGTCCTCTGGTTCTGAACTTCCCACAAGGAGATCAATGTTGCCACATCTATCCTTTCAAGTCCCCTAACTACCTTAGATATTTCAACAGCATTTCCTAACATTCTTCTAGCCTCCAATGATCACAAACCTAACTTATTCAACCTTTTATTATAACAGAATCCATCTATATCCAGGATCAACCTGGTAACCTCCTTACTTTCCTAACTCTCCTTTCAAAAGATTGCATACTGCTGAATATTTGGTTCTCATTTTCAATCTCCTTGTAATCATTTCTCCATAATGGCTATGAGATAATATCTATTTACCTCTTATTGTGCCATTAATTCATGTATTTTACTCCGTACATTCTTCAAAAAAAAATTAATCTTGCCTGTTTACTTTTTGAAAACCAGTGATCCCCACTTGGCATTTTTATTTCCTTTATGCTTATACAGAGGAACCTGCATTATCCGAAGGACACAGGTGGGAAGTATTTCATTCGGTTAATCGTATGCTGGATAATGGATGCTGGATAACATAGTTAGCCACACACTGGGACCTTGCGATCTTGCTCGGATCATCCGAAATTTGGTTAATTGAAAGCCGGATACTCGAGGTTCCTCTGTATATGTTGTCTGTTCCTGTCCCACTCTGGGTATTACCGTCAAAAATACTGCCCGATAATGTCACCCTTTCCTTTGGTTTTGTGTGTCTATTTTTCCCTCTTCCTGAACCTCACCCTCCTTTTATGTCATTTAAAGACCTAGGTATTCAATTCACCAGGAGAGTGGTACCAGCATTAAGTAAAGCCCATCCCACTGGAAGAGGCCTACCCTAGAACTAGTACCTGTGTCCCATAAACTGAAACCCAGTCCTCGCACACCAGACTATGAGGAACAAGTTTATCCCCTTGACTTTACTCACCTTGTGTCAATTTGCAAACAACTCAAGCAATAATTCTGAGATGATCACCTTAGAAGTTCCGGTATTTAATTTTGCTCCTAACTGTCCAAAGTCTTTCAGCACAGCCTTCTTTCTAGTCTTATTAATGATGTTGATATCAATGTGGATGACAACAACAGGACCCCTCACCTTTGGTTTCAGGGTCATCTCCAGCCCACAGGAGAAGTTATTAACCCTGCCATTAGGCAGGCAACACAGCCGAGGGCTGCAGTGAATAGTATGTACCTCCTGAATTATATTGCCCCCTACTACTGTTATGTTCTTCTCCTATAACATTGTACCACAGTCATGTCGCTTATCCTACTCGCAGTCAACACTCTCATCCACAGTTTCCACGAGACAGAGGCTCCGCAAGAGCTGTCTTTGGATCTCCATACTTGCCTCACCCACAATCACACCCACCTGATCACAGACCAATTGTGAATTACCTCGTCAAAGGGGCGTGACTGCTTCTGACAGCAAAGTGTCCAGATATCGCCCCCCTCCCCCCCTGCAGCTCCATCTTCAGTTCTTCAACTTTGGATTCGAGTTGAGGAACCGAAGGTGGAGCTGCAGATGGGAGTGTTACCTGGACACTTTGCTACAGATGTGTTCACTGTGGATCATCTTGATGTCCCACATAAATGAATTAATTTGAATGAAATGTCAATCCATACTTGCATGCAAATAGATTACCACACATCTTTGAAATTCTTCTCTTCAGCCATTCTGGGAATAGTTTTAAACCTACCCACATACTTGTGGTTTCATATGAAATGAGTAGAGGATTGAGGTGACCAACTCACAGTTACAAGAGGAACTGGTTATTATATTGAGGCTGTAGGTCTCAGAATTAGCCTGTCTTCCCACTTTAACCCTGGCTGGCTCATTTTCCTGGTTGTCAGGAAAGCTGGTACCGAAAACGTGATGAGGACGACTGGCTTCAAGTGCTGCCTTACCATTTATTGTTGAGTTCAGTTTATAAACATTACCCACTTGCTCTAATTGGACACAAACCCTCGCCTCAATCCTCTCAATCTCCTCCATCACCAACTCCTCTAATCTCATCTGAACACCAAACTTTCTGACACCGGCATTTCCGATCCCCTTCCTGAGGCCCCTGATACACTCCCATTTCCCCACCCACAAAGGCTTCTGGTGTCTTCCTCCTTTCTAGCCCTCCAGTATCACACTGTAGAATTGAACCAAAGGCCTATCTATCTGACAGTCAGTCTCTCAGTCGAGGTGAAAGAGGCTGAAGTTAGGAAATAGAGACAAATAATGTACATCAGCACTTGCTGTTAAATGGAACACAGCCTGACAGAAAACCAATCTATCAGCTTGCTCAATCTCAACCAGTAACCTGACTTTGCCTGTGCCTTTCAGTTAATACCAGAACCTTTATATGCTCCTTGTGTTGTGATGTTTTAAAATCATCATCAATCACTCCCTTTGAAGCAAGTTTGATGGAAACTCCCCATTTTAAAATATGAATGGTTACAAATGATCTCACACTGATCTCAATCACAACACAGGGTGTCGTGTTTTCTTTGTATTGTAATTTGATAAATGCAAAGACAACCATCTTACTTGATGTAAAAGCAGAGCACTGTGGATTCTAAAGACCTGAAATTAAACAGAAATTGCAGGTGCAGCAGCATCTGTGGGGACAGAAACAGAGTTCTTTGAAAGAGTCATTTCAGACTCGATACACTAAGTCTGGTTCCTCTCTCCACAGCTGCTGGCAGACATGCTGAGTTTCTCCAGTATTTTCTGTTTTTCATCTTTCCTGAAGAGTGGGCTTGAACGAGGTAAGAGTGCAGCAAAAGTGTAAGCCCCGGTGAGGCTATAAGTGTGAATCCTGGTGTTATAACTCATTGTGATCTTTCGTGGAACAGTCAGGCCTGATGGGGCAGAGCCAGAAATTGGGTCAGGAGGTTTGGGATCTTTTCGACTGAAAAGGACAATCCTTAGCATGAAATTAGTGCCATAGGCAAGACACTGAAGAGGGAGAGGCAAGGCTGGAGATGTGTGTTCCAAGGTTCACTTTTGGAGTACTGTGAGAGTACTGGTCAACTTATTAAAGGAAGGATGTAACCATGTTGGAAGCACTTCAGAGAGAGCTTGCTGGACTAACACCAGAAGTGAGGACTGCAGATGCTGGAGATAAGAGTCGAGAGTGTGGCACTTGTAGAGTATTAGCAGAGTAAGAGTCGACTGGGTAAAAGCATATAACACCCTGGTGGTATTGACACAGTGAATATGGGAGAACTTAGAACAGGTTCAAAGTAGTTTCAAAACAAGGGGTCACCCATTTAAAACAGGGACGCGGACGAATATTTTTCTCACAAAGGGGCCAGAATCTTTGGACCTCTCATCTTCAAATGTTGGTAGAAGCACACTTTGAATATTTGAAAGGCAAAAGTAGATGGACTCTTGATAAGCAAGGAGATGAAAGGTTATTGGGGAAGGTAAGGATATGGAGTAGTGAAATCACAGAAACACAGAAAATAGATGCAGGCATGGGCCATTTGGCCCTTCAAGCCTGCATCACCATTCAATATGATCATGAAAATACAGCATCCCATTCCTGCTTTCTCTCAATACCCCTTAATCCCTTTAACCACAAGGGCCATGTCCAACTCCCTCTTGAATATATCTAACAAAAAGGTGCCAACAGCTTCCTGTGGGAGAGAATTCCACAAGTTCACAACTCTCTGGATGAAGGAATTCTTCCTCATCTCAGTCCTGAATGGCTTACCCTTAATTCTTAGCAAGTGACCCCTAGTTCTGGACTTCCCCCAACATTGGGAACAGTCTTCCTACATCTAGCCTGTCCAGTCTCATCAGATTTTAATGTTTCTATGAGACTCTCCCCTCATTCTTCGAAATTCCAGTGAGTGCAAGCCTAGTCGATCCGGTCTTTCTTCATATGTCAGTCCTGCCATCCCAGGATTCAGTCTGGTGAACCTTCACTGGACTCCCTCAACAGGAAAAATGTCCTTTCTCAGACTAGGAGATGAAAACTACACACAATACTCAAGATGTGGCCTCCCTACGGCCCTTTTCAGTCGAAAAGATCCCAAACCTCCTGACCCAATTTCTGCAGCAATACATCCTACTTTGCTACTCAAATCCTCTCACTATGAAGGGTGTTCATGCCATTAGCTTTCCTCAGCACCTGCTGCACCGGCATGCCAACCTTCAGTGACTGTTACACCATGACACCCAGGTCTTGTTGCACCTCACCTTTTCCTAAAATTCAGCTGCCTCCCTATTTTTGCCACCAAAGTGGATGACATCACATTTATTGACATCGTATTGTATTTGCCAAGCATCTGCCCACTCGGCCAACCGGTCCAAGTCACCCTGCAGCCTCTGAGCATCCTCCTCACAGCACACCTTGCCACCCAGCTTAGTGTCCTTTGCAAATTTGTAGATATTGCATTCAATTCCATCACCCAAATCTTTTATGAAGATTATGAACAGCTGGGGTCCCAGCACTGAAGCCTTCGGTATTCCACTTGGCACCGCTTGCTACTCTGAAAAGGACCCCTTTATTACAACTCTCTGCTTCCTGTCTGTGAATCAGTTCTCTACTTACCCTCAATATCATGAGCTTTAATTTTGCTTGTGTGAAACCTTATCAAAAGCCTTTTGAAGTCTAAAAGTCCAGACGCACAAAATCTACTGATTCACCCTTGACTACTGGTCACACCCTCAAAACATTCCAGAAGATTGTCAAGCATGATTTCCCTTTATTGAATCCATGCTGATTTGGACAGATTCTGTCACCGCTTGCCAAATGCTCAGTTTTTACATTAGGGATGATCGTATCATCCAGCAGAGTGAGCTTAAGTGGCTGAGTGACCTACTCCTGCTCCTAATTGAAATGTTATCTCAACATCCTCCGGCCATCCTGCGGTGGTTGAGCTGTTGGGTTTTACGTTCCTCAGAGGCTGCAGCTGTAATGTGATAATGCCCAGAAAATCTGTTTCTGTGATGTTGACTGAATGATAAATATCGATGAGGACACTGGGGATAACTCAACTGCTTTTCCTTGTAATACCGCATTGGGATTTTATTATGATCTCACAATCAGGGAAATGGGGTTTTGGATTAACATCTTATCCAAAAAGCTGCACCCCTGACAGTGCTGCACTTCCTCAGTGCAGCACTGAAGTATCAGCCTTAATTATTGTTCTCAAGTCCATCAGCACGGTTTGAACCCAGAATCTGACTCAGGAGCAAGTATTGATGGTCATATAGGTTCAGTTATGGTGCTATTTTGTTATAATGTACAGGTTTACTGGGCTCTTCTGGCACAATGACAGTATCCTTAACTCTGAGGTAAGAGGGCTGGGTTCAAGTCCTATTTGCTCCACAAGTGTGTAATACTATCTCTCAGTGGATTGCTTAGCAATGTCCTGGTTACAGTACCTCTGATTTTCATCTTGCGTTCATGAAGCTTTTGTCTTGAATTCAAACAGTGTTGATTTAAACAAGCAGAGTCAGTAATATTGTACACCTTCATGTCCTTTCTTTGAAAATACAGGGGAGTTTATCACCGAGTGCCTTTATTTCCCCAGGCAACAGTTTGGGCAATGATATCTTGCAGCATCTCGGTGTGGACCGCAAGTGCAGCAGCAATTTTGCTCACTGACAGCAACTCCATTTTTCTATGTCCCAACATGAAAAATGTGCTCTGTAAATACCTTCCAGGAGCCATGGACACGTACTTGGGATATAGCAATGAATGTGG
The DNA here is from genome assembly GCF_004010195.1 of Chiloscyllium plagiosum. Classification (NCBI taxonomy): domain Eukaryota; kingdom Metazoa; phylum Chordata; class Chondrichthyes; order Orectolobiformes; family Hemiscylliidae; genus Chiloscyllium; species Chiloscyllium plagiosum. The sequence goes on from NC_057710.1 coordinate 130,554,726, forward strand.
GATTGATTGCTTGAGGAAACGGATTGTTCTGAAGAACAAAATGAGACAATAACACTGAGACTGAAAGTAATGAGAAAGCTGCAGCATGAGAACAGAACTGGAGGGGGGAGTGGATGTGTGGCCCCTCAAATTGCTCTTTCATTCCAATAGATCATGCCAGACCTACACTGACTCTGTTTTCCATCCTATCCTTGTACCCCTTAATTCCCAAAACTCTCAAACCCAAAATCAGTTTCTAATGTATTCAAGAATTAAACAACTCTGAGAGAGAATTCCAAAAAATTAAAATGCTGAGTGGAAGGAGAGCTTTCCGCATGTCAGCTCATAATGGCCAACAAACAATCTATCATCTCAGGATGAGATGATATTAGTAGGAGATATTGAGGTTCTGCACTGGGGCTGGAAGTGGGAGGTTGCACTATTGTCCACAAGGTCCAGTCCTGAATCTATAGCTGTGGAATGATGGTACCTCAATGGCAAGGTATATTTGAAGAGCAGGTGCTGCTGTCATCTCACAAATGTTCCTATGTATGTGCAGGAAAAATGTCTTATTCCTTGAATTCAAATCCCTCCTAAACTTCCAGTATAATGGCTTCCACACAACCATTTGCCTTTTCATTGTTGCTATACCTGCCTGTTCCCTCTGTCATTCATGTACAAGGACATTCAGACTCATCTAAATACCAATAACAACTTGACTTTCACTTATTAAAATATAATCTCCTTTCCCATACTTCTGACTAAAGTAAATAATTTCACATTTTGCCTTGGCATACACCATTTGCCATCTCCTTGTTCAATCATTTAACTGATCTATATCACTTTCTTAACTCCTTAAATCTTACTCACACTTACAGTCCCAGCTAGTGTTGCATTATTCACAATTTTCAGTACATTACACTTGAACTTTTAATCTAACCATTGATAAAGATTGTAAAATATAACAAGCAGAATTCAATGAGGAATACCTTGCCTTCCCAAAAATGACCTTTATTCCATGTATCTATATTCTGTCCATTCATAAATCCTCTAACCATGGAAAATACATTATCCCAATGCCATGAGCCAGAAATGTATGTAGCAATCTCAAGTATGGCATCTTAATAAATGTCCTCCGAAGTTTAAAATATATTACCCTCACTCATACTATTTTGATTTATCTTCCTCGTCATGCCCTTAAAAAAAATGTCCATTGGATCTGTTAAAGACAAATTCCTTTTCATAAAAACTTTGTTCACTTGGTGTATGCTGGGTGGTTTAATGGAAATGTAAAGTGAATGATCTGCAATGACTAGTTGCATTAACATTAAGCTCAAAAATGAGTATGTCTGAGCGTTTGGCTATAATTTGGGATACACGTTCAGCTTCAAGTTAATAAGCCCAAAGGTTTACTCCTCCAAACAGGGATCACACTTGAAACCCACTTGCTCCCAATACAGTCCCATTAATAATTCTGTTTTATGCCATCAGAAACTGATCTCTTCCTTTTTTAATCAAATACTCAACCTCTGCATCCCTCTGCTCCATTGTTGCGAATTTCATCCTTACCTCTCCAACCTCTCTTGTCAATTGAACCTCACTTCTTCAAGATGGAGAATACCTCTCTCTCTTCTTGATCTATCTGACATGCATCATTGTGAAATTTTAAGTCTCTTTGGAAATCCATTGTATGACCATGTTGAACTTATCCTGATCTATACTTTTTCAGTCCAAAATGGATAATCTCATTTATTTACATTAACCTATCAAACACAGTTTTGCATTTCAGCTAGTTTATCAATAACTCTTTGTAATTTAATACCAACATCTACACTGTCTTACAGTGCCACTTAACTTCATGTTATTAGTAAATTTGGATATATGGCTTTCAATGCTGTTAAGGAAATCAATAAATAATGTGAATAATTGAGCCCCTAAATACTGATCCTTGTAGGGCACCACTGGTCACTTCCTGCCAATTTGAATAACTAGCCATTATCCATACTTTCTATCACCTGCTATTCAACCAATTTCTCAGCCGTGTCAGTAACTTGTGGAATTCTATCAAATGCCTTCTGAAAGACCATATAAACATCATCCATGCACACTCCCTGTCCACCATTTCAGTCAACTCCTCAAAAAATTCAACAAGGTTTGTCAGGCATGACCTAACTCTCATTAATCCATGGTGGCTCTCCCTCATTAACTGAAAACTTTCAAGGTCTTCAGTTACTACATCCTACTCAGACTTCGGCAATTGCCCCACCATAGATAATAAGCTAACTATACTGTACTTCCCTGGCTTTCCTCTCTTGCCCTCTTTGTAACAAATAGGACCAAAGGGATAAAATGGCAAATACATTGCATTCAGAATGAAATTAATTGAAGAAAGGAAAGGACCCAGCTGACAATCTACTTAGCTAGCACCCAAACCCATTATCTATCTGGTAGCCGACCTTCCCAGCACACTAAACTCACACTTAACTTTCATGTTTATCATTTGATAGAAGCTGTCAGTGGCTGTGCATGGTTTTTGACCTTTAAATATCTCTCCACCCCCTCGGCTCATAAGCCTCATTCCTGATGAAGGGCTTATGCCTGAAACGTCGATTCTCCTGCTCCTTGGATGCTACCTGACTGGCTGTGTTTTTCCAGCACCACACTCTCGACTCTGATCTCCACCATCTGCAGTCCTCACTTTCTCCTAAGTCTAGTTTGTCAACGATCTTCCAGCCTGCTGCCAATTGAGGCCCTTAAGCGATATTCACCCAGTAATCAGTATGTATAAAGCCTAAACAAAATCCTGTCAGGATGTTGCCTCTGATACTCAGCAACACCCACTGTGTTATTCATTTTCGTAAATGGAATTAAAAGGAAATGTTGGAACACCACTAAAGGAGTAACTGGTACTCTACGTACTGACCAGATATTTTAATTCAAGTGTCAAGAATCAATCACATAATTGATGGATTATGTCACAGACATGCTCAAGTCTTTCGTTACACAGTAATAAAACAGAATTAATGGCCCACCATTCCCTTAGCTTGTCATTTGTTATCTTCATAAGAAGTAACAACATCAACAAACAACTTGTACTTATATTGCATTCAGTTCTGAAAAAGATACATATTGGACAGAAACTCTGTTTCTCTCTCCACAGATGCTACCAGGTCTGCTGTTGGGTTCCTCCGGCACTTCTTGTGTTTAATTCAGATCTCCAACATCTGCAGTTCTTTCCTTTTATTTGCATTTGTATAGTTCCCTTAACATAGAAATATCCCAAAATCTACAAGAAAATCAATATCTACTAAATTGCTATGAACACTTCCAGAAAAGCAGCTCCTAAGATTTCTGCTTTTTCTTTATTGAGTCAGTGACTAACCTCAATTCTAAGTGACGCTCAGTGAGCTTCCTGACTGAGGAAAATCCTAAAATGATGGCTGACGATAAAAAGGGGCGAGTAATCTAAAGTTGTATGGATTCTTTATTTGTAAGGAATTTCACAGGAGGTAGAACACAGAAATGGACTATTTGGTCCAACTGATTCACAGTGGTGTTTTTGCATTACATGATCTTCCATTCGTCCCTCCTCTCTGTCAGAAACCCAAAGTACAGTATAAACTTTTAAACTATAATTTCATTTTTTTTCTAAAGGATTGAGACAGCAAAAAATGTGAATCAAGTGTCTGACTGAAGAGGGAGAGACCCCTGGAAAATCACACTTACGGATGCAAAAGGAACCTCCGAAAACAGCCTTTCAAATGGGGGAAGCAGCAAGTCAACGTAGACTGGACTGTGATCCCTTATGTCTACAAAGATAATGAAAGGCTGGTAACTCCTTGCTCAACAGCAAGCCATCCCCTGTAGATTTTGGCCTGCAGATACATTTTGTGTTTCCATTCTACTGGCAAGTGTTGGTGGGACTGAATGTTCTCATTTATTATAATGGGATCGCATCATTGAAGGTCATAGTCTAGGAACAATCCCCAAATCATTTCTGCACTGCAGTTAAAAACATTATGCTGTAAAATAGACAAAGAGATACAAGATAATGACTGGACCTATATTCATGAGTGTTTATAAGAATGAGAAGAAATCTGATTGAAATGTATAAAGCTTTCTCAAGGCTAGACAGACTAAATCCAGGAAGGATGTTTCTTCTGGATGGGAAGTTTCGAACCAAGGGTCACAGTCTCAGGATTGAAAATGTGTTGCTGGAAAAGCGCAGCAGGTCAGGCAGTATCCAGGGAACAGGAGAATCGACGTTTCGGGCATAAGCCCTTCTTCAGGGATGTGCCTCATTCCTGAAGAAGGGCTTATGCCCGAAACGTCGATTCTCCTGTTCCCTGGATGCTGCCTGACCTGCTGCGCTTTTCCAGCAACACATTTTCAGCTCTGATCTCCAGCATCTGCAGACCTCATTTTCTCCTCACAGTCTCAGGATACCAAGTATGCCATTCAGGACAAGAAGAAGAAACAGTTTTTCACTCAAGAGGGTAATCAACCTGTGGAATTTGCCTAGAGCAATAAAGTGATGACAGAACAAGGCTTCACAAACTGGGTGTTGGACAGCAAATCATCTCACAAGTTGAAATTTTAGGGTCAATAGCAATGGCTGTCATAGAGCTCTGACAGATCTGTTCCTGCTTTAACAAACAGGTCACTGCACTTGTACCTTAGGCTTCCTCCCCCAGCCCCAAAACCCGGACTACACCCACTCCTCCAACCAAGGCTTTCAATAACGGGGCATGACAGGGTTCCTGCCTGAAATTGAAGTCACAATAAACAATAGGTGCAGGAGTAGGCCATTCTGCCCTTCGAGCCTGCACCACCATTCATTATGATCATGGCTGATCATCCTCAATTAGTATCCTGTTCCTGCATTACCTCCATAACCCTTGATTCCACTATCTTTGAGAGCTCTATCCAACTCTTTCTTAAACAAATCCAGAGACTGGGCCTCCACTGCCCTCTGGGGCAGAGCATTCCACACAGCCACTACTGTCTGGCTGAAGAAGTTTCTCCTCATCTCTGTCCTAAATGGCCCACCCCTTATTTTTAAGCTGTGTCCTCTGGTTCGGGACTCACCCATCAGCGGAAAATGTTTCCTGCCTCCAGAGTGTCCAATCCTTTAATAATCTTATACGTCTCAATCAGATCCCCTCTCAGTCTTCTAAACTCAAGGATATACAAGCCCAGTCACTCCAATCTTTCAATATAAGATAGTCCTGCCATTCCAGGAATTGACCTCGTGAACCTACGCTGCACTCCCTCAATAGCCAGAATGTC
>NC_057710.1:130562423-130570754 GCF_004010195.1 Chiloscyllium plagiosum
CATAACTGCTGATTTTACCTTGGAGGCCATTAGAGACCAAATGACTGAGCTCACTTGTAGTCCTTTGCAATTCTGCATGACTTGCCCCGATTGACCTAAAGCAGTCATGATATTTATATCATGTTCTTTGCTTCTTAAAGAATCAAGGTGCAACTAACTGTATGTGTACAGCTATTTGCACACTTACCAGTAACACTGCGGCTGCAATCTGTGGTGGCAAAATCACTAGACTGGAATTGCAGAGCCCCAGTCTAATGTTCTGGAGAACATGGGTTAGAATTCAACTATTGATAAATGGCAAAATTTGAATTTAATGAAAAGCAGATATAATAATGATCACGTGACCAATGCTGATTGTCATTTTAAAAAATTGGTTCACTGATGTCCGTTAAGGGAAGAAATCTGCCATCCTTACTTGCTTTGGCCTACATATGACTCCAAAACACAAAATATGATCGACTCTAAATTACCTTAGCAATAAAGACACATCCATCCAGTAATGACTTCATTATATGAACCAATTTAAAAAAAAACTGCATGAAACATGCAAATGACAAATAATGAGCAAAATAAAATGACGTGTGCTAATGCGTATGCATCAAGTTTTCCCTCCAAAGCAATCAAATGTGTGGTATTTTTTCCCATGGTCCTTACAGGCATTAAGCTGGAATTAACCAGGTCCACGTTGTCAGTTTCTGCATCCCTGCACCTCAAACTATTACAAACTTATTCCACTTCTTGAAAATAACACCAATGGATAAACTCACCTCCCCGTCAGTGAAATGGTTTTCTTGCTATGCCTATTAGTTTATTTCAAATGTTTATGTATTCCACAGTAAGAGAAACAGAGATCTATCATTTATTTATCACTTATATAAATTGTGTACCAATTCGGCATTTGAAAATAGCAGAAAAATGCATTTGTTTAGCCAGTTCACTCTTGCTCCCACGATGAATTCTTCATAACTGCAGCCAACTGACATTTTGACCAGCTACCATGTAGACAGTTGAGGACAAAATGTGAGCCATCGGCTAGGATCTTTAGGATGCAGAGTGGTTCTGTTCCTGTCTTTAATAATGAGTAGAGAATATATTGCCTCCAGTTTTGACTATCGTGCAGCTGTTCATTGCTCCAGCATTAACTGAGTTGAGACCGGACTTTGAACCCCTCACTCAGGAGGATGTCCTGCCTCAGAGAGCCAGAAGCAGCAGTGGAAACTGCAACAGAAAAGGCTGGAGCTGTGAGCAGACCCAGAATCCAGAACCAGGTATGTGTAGGGGTGTCCATGCAGTGAAATTAAGTGAGGCTTGGCTTGGTGAATCGCAAGCCCGGGGTTTTAGCTGTTGGTGGTGTGGCCAGGGCAGATGATGGTGGTTTTGGGGGGTGGGGGCACACCTTGTTGAGGGGAGTGCCTTTCCTATTTCTGCCTGAAGCCAAATCGAAGTCACTTTTTTAGGTTCCCCCTTACGCTCTTCCTGCCATCCTGAAAATTAAGACTAGATGTTGTGTGGAGAGCTGGCCCTTAGGTAGTCATTCATTGGCCACTGAAGGGTCTCAATTGTGGTAAGGCAGGCCAACAATACCAGGCCTAAGCTGGCACACAATATGCTCAAGGAGAGGTTGAGTGGGCACAAGATTCACTGGAAGGAATTTTACAGAACTCCCACCATTGTCTAAACACATCCACTGGCAAAAGAATATAGTTTTTTTTACCATGTGGGCATAAGCAAGAAACAAAAACAAATTGAGAATAAAATGGAGCAAGCGATATAATACAAGAAATTGACAAAGAGAGGAAAGGGGTTCAGAAGGAAATGGGCAATTGGGAAATGGGGAAGAAAATGATGAGCAGCAAAGAGATAAAAAGCCGATGGAGGGGAAGAAAGGGAGGTGCTGCTGATATTGAAAGTAACCAAGAGCTAGAGGAGAAGCAGCTATAACACAAGGAACCCAAAGAGAAAACTGCAAAAGAAACAGGCATACAGAAATGTACTGAGCAAAACCAATGAAAACTTCACAAGAAAAAAAAATCTGAAAACATTGTGGAGAGCAAAGAGAAAAATACTTGGTCAAAATCTCGACTATAAGATGGCTGCTCCTCTTTTATAAATACAACCTAATCATCGGCTGTTCAGTATTTAAATCTTTTTTTTCCCATTTAAGAGACATGTAAGTTATATATCCAGATGACAACAGATTGCATACCATACATGAAAGCTATATGACACTGCTGTACTGAAGGTATCTCATTACCTGCGGGCTTTCTGTGATAAGTCAGAGCACTCCATAAAACAAAGATGTTTCAATTCAGCGTGCAAAAAGCAATAGCAGCGACCCAATGACATGAGTCCCTTTGGCTGGATTTATTGCCCTGCAAGCCCAATTATTCATTGCAACTTGGTTATTATTAGCTTGCTCCAGTGGCTCAGTGGCAGCATTAGACTGATCCCTAAGCCCACTGCATTTGAAGAAACAATTTCCATTGATACTGACTCAGCCTGATTGGAAGCCGGTACGGAATTGAGAAAATGGCACAGAGTACAAAATATATCAAAAATGATGATTACTTGTTAGCAATAAAGAATTAGTGTTCTGGGTTAAAAATAAAAGACCTTTAAAATTTAAAGACATTCGGAGGAATTTCAAGTGTCAGGAATGCACATTACAACCTCAAGCACAGAGGTCGGTAAACCCTGTAAAATTTTCCATTCTTTAATATGATGGCTTGAATTCCTGATATACACTCCCACTATCCAAAGTTCCACACTGGGATCGCAAACTTATAAAATCTACCCGTTAGTGTGTTCCCAGACTTCCCAAACTGATGCTGTTTTTTTGCTAGCTGACAGTTGGATTTACTTACAGAATCAGATTAGCAAACTGCATTAGTCAGGCAGAGAAAGACTGAGCACGAATTTATGTGCAAAAGCATTTCTCTCAAGTCTTACATAAATGATTAAACTGAAGTAGTGAAGTTGGAGTATTAAAGAAAATTACTGCAATGTCACAATATTCTGACAAAAATTGAATATTGGACCTCACAATTAGAGAGGAGGTTTGCTCAAACATTAAATCTTTTTCATCTTTCCTCAAAGAGAGGGCAGCTTCTTGGGAAGACTTAGCAAGCAATTTTAAATCGTACCACTCAAATTATTATTAAAGTAATAACCCTGAAATAAAATATTGAAAGATGATAGACGTTTTAACATTTGATCACAGCTAAGCATCATTTGATTCACATCCTGCAGGGCCCGAGAATAATTTGCAAAAGTTGAAATTTGGACTAAGAGGTCACAGATGTTGGGTGAAGCAAATGTGTGGAGAGTGTTTAAATGGAGGAATTTGAAATCAATGCACAAATAAATAGAGTGCCAAAGGTGGTCAGCAAGGATCAGCATGACAATTATGCAGAATCTTCAAGGTTAAAAGGTGTAAGTGGCAAAGATATAAATGAGTGCAGTTTATGTTGGTTAGAGTCAAGCATTTGCACCTCCATTTGCTACAGCAGTTCTGGACCTACAAACTTGCTCAATCTGATCTACAACTGCCTTTTGGTGCCCTTTCCACATCACTCTCCACCAGCCATTTCCTCTGGTTTGGCCTCTTCACAGCTCCCTTAATCTCAAGGGACCAAACTTAAAATCAACAGAAATCAGGAGTTTAGCAATTTATTATTAGATCTGACTGTACCATATAATAGTATCAGGTCCTGCCGTGGTCTGCTAAAATTGATCACTGGTTCAGGATCATCTTTGAATACAAAAAAAAATCCCAGCTTCTTTCCATATGTCAAAATGCCTTCTGAAATTCTGGTCTCATGTCTCTTCCAACAACAGATGCCAGGAGCTCATGATTTCTTTGCCTTTGGAACTTTCTTTCCAGCCACTGGAAAATCTTTCTCTAATGCTCCACACTGCCCCAGTCCTGAACTTGCAGGTTTCTCCAGTTTGACTTGTACATACCTTCTTGTCCACTCTAAGATCATTTTGTCTCAGACTCACCACCCACTCTCTAAACCCTGTTCCCATCAAACCACTGATCATTTCTAGTTCCGTCCCAGTTTCCAAGTCAATTAATGTTAATGGTTTCCTCACTTCAGGTCCCATCATTTTCTCATTTAAATCAGCTGTCATCACTCTACCCTTAAAAACAAGACCTCGCTTTCACTGCCCTTCAAGACTATGACTCCATCTCCAAAATTCTTGAATCCTTGTCATCGCCAAAAAAAATCCCTGCTGTTTCCATGCTGTTCCTACTCTTGTCACCGCATCAAAATGGCTCTTATCAGAGTCACAAATGACATTGTAAAAGATTGCAGCAAAGGTAAACTGTACTTCCTTGTCCTTTGAGACCTGCTCATAGCCTTCAAATGTTGCTGAGCACACCAGTCTCTTCCATGGCCTAACAACTGTCCAGTCAGTAGGGCTGCATTCAGTTTCATTCTAATCTATTCATTGATGGAGTATCACTTGAAGTGACTTCTCTTCCCAGCCCTGGGCCACTACCTCTGATATCTTCCAATGATCAATCCTTGGCCCCTCCTAGTTCTCATGTACAGACCTCCTGTCAGCAATATAATCTGAAAGCCGAACGCTAGTTTCAACATATATCTTGAAAACACCTTGGTCTACGTGACTACCATCTGTTTCAACTCCTCCATATGGCTGAACGGTCAGATCATTATCCTACATCCATTACTGGATGAGCAAAATATTTCCTCCAGTTAAATATTGGGAATGCTGAGACCATTGCTTTCAGTGTCCCCTCTAAATTCCATTCTTCTCCCTGTAACTGTCTGATACTTAAGTCAAACCAAGTCCTGTCATTAAAATTTCCATCCATATTCTCACATTCCCATCGATGTCCTTATCTCTCCCTAACTCCATAACTTGCCCCCGCTCCATAGCCCTGGTACATCTAATCACCTGATTCAGGTATCTTGAGCATTCCTGAGTATAATTTCTCCATGTCTGGTGCCAGGTCTTGTTTTCCTGGCCTTAAACTCTGGTATATGCTCCTGAAACCTCTCCAATTCTCTTTCTTCCTTCAAAAGCTCCTTAGAACCTACTTTTTTATCCATTTGCCGTAATAACATGTTATGTGGCTTAATGTTTAGTTATTCTTCACAGCTCTACTATGAGGTATCTTGAGGATATTTCATTGCGTTAATGATGCAACATGAAAAGAAGTGGCTGTTGATGCTGGAGCTTGCGGAGCCATGAGGAAGGCATTGGCAAAGATGACCATAGATGTATAAAATACTTCTGATGTTGTCAGAGAGAAGCACCTTAAAGCATGCCCAGTTAATTAGACGAGCTTGTTGGTAGTTAGGTTTAAAGTGGATAGGTACATGGGACTAGGATATTATAGCCATTACGGAAATCATGGCTAAGGGGGGGATAGGACTGGCAGTTAATGTGCCAAGGTACAGGTGCTTTAGGCAGGGCAGAGGTGGGGGAAGGAAGGCAGGGGGAGTTGTATTGTTTGATTAAGGCGAGTATCACAGCAGTGATCAGGGATTAAATAACTGAAGGATCATCTAGTAAGGCTTTGTGCGTGGAGCTAAGAAATAAGAAGGGAATGGTGACATTATTGGGGTTGCGCTATAGGCCCCCAAATATTCAACAGGAATTAGAGGAATGAATATGCAGGGAGACTAGGGAGACTTGCAGGAGCAATAGGGTTGTCATAATAGGGGATTTTAATTTTCCTAATGTAGGCTGGGACTGCCAGAGTGTTAAGGGCTTAGATGGGGTGGAATTTGTTAAGTGTGAGAAGGAAAGTTTCTTCCAGCAGTCCTACTTGGGAAGGGACAAAACTCAATCTACTCTTTGGGAAATAGGGCAGGACATGTGACAATTAGGGGAGCACATTGAGACCAGTGATTATAGTTCTATTAATTTAAAAATAGTTACTGAGAGGGACAAAACTGGACCACTGGTTCAGGTTATAAATTGGGACAAGGTGAAATTTGATGGAATTAGACAGGAGCTTGCAAGAGGTGAATAGAGTGGTTTATTTGTAAGCAAAGGGACTGCCAGCAAGTGGAAGGACTTTAAAAGTGAGACAGCCAGAGTTCAGGGTTTATATGTTTCGGAGAGGGTGAAAGGCAAGTTTGACAGGAATAGGGAACCATGGATGACAAGAGATATTGAGGCTTTGACCAGAAAAAAGGAGGAGGTATGGCTCAGGTACAGGCAGCTGGGATCAAGGCAATCCGAGAGAAATATAGGAGATACAGGAATTTACTGAGGAAGGAAATCAGGAGGGTGAAAAGGGGGCATGAGATAGCCTTGGCTGAGAAGATTAGAGTGAATCTGATAGAGATTGTTTAACTATATTAAAGGAAAAAGAATAACTAGAGAGAGAACAGGACACCTCAAGGACCAAATTGGACATGTATGTGTAGAACCGCAGGAGATGGCCGAGGTCCTCAATGAATATTTCTCCTCTGCGGTTACCGTGGAGAAAAACACAAAGACTTGGGAACTTGGGGATGTTAGTGATCATATCTTGGAGACAGCCCATATCACAGTAGAGGTAGTATTGGACGTATTAGAGTGTATGATGTTGGAAAAACTGCCTATCTATATCCTAAATATATCTAAGAACACTGCAAGAGGCTACAGAAGAAATTGCAGGGGGTCTGGCCGACATTTCTGTGTCATCATTAGCCACAAGTGAAGTCCCAGAAGACTGGATGGTAGTGAATTTTGTGCCCTTATTCAAGAGGGGCTGCAAAGAAAAACCTGGGAACTGGAGACCATTAAAGTTTAACATCTATGGTAGGTAAGTTACTTGATAAGATTCTGAGGGATAAGATGTACATACATGTGGAAAGACAGGGTTTGATTAGGAACAGTCGGTATATAGCTTTGAGCGTGGGAGATCAAGCCTCACAAATTTGTTAGAGGCATGGAGTATAGAAGTTGGGAAGTTATGTTGCAGTTGTTCCGTTTTGACCATTTTGTTTTCGGAAGGATGTTGTTAAACTGGAAAGAGTGCAGAAGAAATTTACAAGGATATTGCCAGGACTCAAGGGTCTGAGTTATAGTGAGAGGTTGGACAGATTAGGACCTTTTTCTTTAGAGTGTAGGAGACTGAAGGGGTATCTTTTAGAAATGTATAAGATCCTGAGAAGCATGGATAGGGCGAATGCACTCAGTCTTTTCCCCAGGATTGGGGAATCAAGGACTAGAGGGCAATAGTTTAAGGTTAAAGGGGAAAGAATAAAAGGGAACCTGAGGGTCAAATTTTTACACAGAGGGTGATATGCATGTGGAATGAGTTGCCAGCGGAACTGGTTGAGGCAGGTACGTTAACAACAATTAAAAGACATTTGGATTAATATGCGGATAGGAAAGGTTTCGAAGGATATGGGTCAAATGCACGGAAATGGGGTTAGCATAAATGGAAAGTTTGGTCAGTTTGGGCCAAAGGCCTGTCTCTGTGCTGTAGGACTCTATGACTCTAAGTGTGAACTGATAAGGACAAAAGAACAAATGCGCATCTCAACTAATGAAATTAAAAATAAGAAATAAACAAGGAAACATCTGTGAACGAGAATGTATTAATAGAACTTAATATCAAAACAGGTACAAAAGAAAAAAAAACTAGGGAATGAAACAGAAACAAGAAATGTTGAAGATATTCATCAGTTCTTGTTTTTATTTCAGATTTACAGCCTTTGTAGTATTTTGAGCTTGGTTAAACGGAAATGAAACTTGGTTTAATGAGAAGGGGGGAAAAAGACAAAGGTAAGAAAAATACATTAAATATGTGACATTCTTAAAACATTTTGTAACTCAAAAGAACAAAACTCGACTATATTAATTGTCCACTTTCTGGGTCAATGAAGTTGATTGACAGTCAATAACAACAACCATTTTGTTAAATGGATACTTTTGTTACTAATTAGTAGACTTAACCTGCACATTGACAGTTTTCAATACTCTTATGGCATAGTGGTAGTGTCCCTATCTCGGAGCCAGAAAGTCTGGGTTAAAGACAAAACTTCGAGGAGAAAGTGAGGTCTGCAGATGCTGGAGATCAAAGTTGAAACTTTATTGCTGGAACAGCACAGCAGGCCAGGCAGCACCCAGGGAACAGGAGATTCGACGTTTCGGGCACAGGCCCTTCACAATTGTAAGGTTCTGGGGAATTTCGCTGAACAAAGGGACCTTGGAGTGCAGGTTCATAGTTCCATGAAAGTGGAGTTTCAGGTAGATAGGATAGTGAAGCCTTCATTTAGTAGGTTTTCCTTCAGACCATTGAATATAGGAGGTCATGTTGCGGCTGTACAGGACATTGGTTAGGCCACTTTTGGAATA
>NC_057710.1:130572454-130582476 GCF_004010195.1 Chiloscyllium plagiosum
CTGGGAGCCCTCCAACCGCAGGGGATGAACTTGGACTTCACCAGTTTCTTCATCCCCCCTCCCCCCCCCTTGTCTCAGCCGGATCCCTCCAGCCCGGCACTGCCTTCCTGACCTGTAGTCTTCTTCTTGACCTCTCCGCCTCCACCCTACTCCGACCTATCACCCTCACCTTGACCTCTTTCCACCTATCACATTTCCAACTCCCCTCCTCCAAGTCCCTCCTCCCTACCTTTTATCTTCTCCTGCTGAACACTCTCTGCTCATTCCTGAAGAAGGGCCTGTGCCCGAAACGTCGAATCTCCTGTTCCCTGGATGCTGCCTGACCTGCTGTGCTGTTCCAGCAATAAAGTTTCAACTTAAAGACAAAACTGCCCTGGAAGTGTGACTTTACACACCTGAACAGGTTGGTTAAAAATAACTCTCCTGTGGCAACCTTCCATCTTGTAAAACAAAGGCTTGTGTGTGGTTGTCAGCTCTGTATTACATTTCTTTCTATGGGACGTTTAATGGGCAAAGAATATAAAAATACAACAGTTTCATGAAAATCATGTGAAGAGAAAGGCGAGATGCTATATTTTGCAAAGCTATTGATAAAGCAAAGCTGTTAACCCAGCAGCATGTGATGGCTCATGGTTCATGGGAGAATTCTTCATGAACATCACTTGTTGTTGGCTAATTTGCACATTAATCACGTGTGTACTGTTTAGCACCATTATATTTTTGGCTAGTTCTGGGTCGCTAACAAGATTTTGATGAGCAGCTCAGTTCAGGGTTCAGTAACAAGCAGAGATATATTGGGCATACATTTATAAACAGAACCACAAAAGGTGAGATTAAAAGAAAGCAGAGTGAAAGGCTTATAAAAATAAGTTAGAAACTTGAATATGGACTCAATTCCATAGGTAGGCATTTGCTTTAAACAGTGTTATTTACAAGCAAAACATCAATAGTTTCCCAGGTTTCTTAGCTCTTTTAATTTTAAAGTAATATATTCACACAGTTGCACATCAATTCTGCCATGCAAAGAACCTTGAGATCTGCCACACTGTCAGGAATTGCATCCCAATCTGATTTTACAGAATGATTCAAGTTATAATTATTGAACAGGTATGATTATTTCAGTTGACAGGCTTGAAGATAGTAGATAAATGGCTTTGCTTGTTTCTTGATGCATTTATAATTACGAATACCATTTTCAGTGAATCAGCACCTTCATCACATCCGTATCAGTGCTGGCTATGACAGACATCATTACTGTTAATGTCACGGCTCCTCATATCTGATAGATATGCTCAAGTTATCACACTTGCAACTTGCTTTCCAGAAATAGTGCATATACAATACAGCATGGAAAAGAAAACAGACTGAGAATCCTGCAGCAATTAGTGTTTTGCAATCTCTGATTTATTTGCTTTTGTTGCTCATTTAGATAACAGATGCAAGGCTGGAAATATAACAAAAAAAAATCTTATATTTATAAGCAAAAGTTCCCAAGATGCTAAAAGGACAGAATCACACGACAAATAACTAAAACCGTAATCAAACAGAGATACACATATGATTACACAGGTTATGTGGCACAGAAACAGGCTATTCAGCACAACCTGGTGTTTAGGCATCACTTAACTCCTTCTGTATTTCCACAACTAAACCTACCATCAGGCTTCTTCTCTTCCTGCTCCTTCATTTTCTTATCTTGCCTCCCTTAAAAGCACACATTCAACTCTCTTCAGCCATTCTCTGCTTTTGCAAGTTTCATAATTCCACCACTTGCGCATTCTAAATTCAACTGATGTTCAATTTATGGTTTTGTCTTTTTCCCACAAGTGGAAACATTCTTTCTGGACCCAACTTATCAAAACTTTTTATCATTTGAAATACCTAGGCTGATCAGCCTCTCAGACTTCACGGTTTCCAAAGAGGCCATTCATCCATAATACCCATGACCTAGTGCCAATCTCTGCCGTTCCCTACGTCCCTACACACTATTTTAATCCAAATAATCATCCAAAACCCTCAAGAATACTTCAATTGAACCAGCCTCCATCACATTTTCAGGCAGCAAATTCCATACCCTAATGGCACACCGTGCAAAAAAGCTGTTTCTCACATCACCCTTGCTTCACTTGCACATCACTTGAAATCTATGCCCTTTCATTCCATTTTTCTTTATCTAGAGGGAATACAGGAACAGCTTATCTTTATCTGCTCTGTCCAGCCCACTCATGATTTTGAAAACCTTAATTGAATCTCCTCTCAGCTTTCTTTTCTCCAAGGAGAACAGTCCCAACTTCTTCAAACTACCCACATAACTGAGTTTACTCATTCCCGGAACAACTACTTCTGCAATCTCTCCAATGAACTTTAAGCTTTTCGATTAAATGGCATCCATACTCCAGGTGAGGTTCAATATCATCTTTATTCAAGAACAATGAGACCCAGACTGTCAAACCTTTCCTGAAGTGCACACTTCTGCATTTCTGGCATCATCCCTGAAACGTGCAGAGGAACGTGGTGTCCTTGTGCATGAATAAAAAAAGTTGGGTTTGCAGGTGCAGCAGGTAATTAAGGCGGCAAATAGAATACTGTCCTTCATCGCGAGAGGGATGGAGTTTAAAAACAGGGAGGTTATGCTGAAGTTATACAGGGTGCTGGTGAGGCCAAACCTGGAGTATTGTGTACACTTTTAGCCTCCTTACTTGAGAAAGGATGTACTGTCGCTGGAGGGGGTGCAGAGGAGATTCACCAGGTTGATTTCGGAGCTGAGAGGTTGGCTTACGAGGAGAGATTGAGCAGATTGGGACTATATTCATTTGAATCAAGAAGAATGAGGTGAAATCATATCGAAACATGTAAAATTATGAAGAGAATACCATAAGATAGAGGCAGAGATGTTATTTCCACTGGCAGGTGGATCTAGAACTAGGGGCACAGCTTCAAAATAAGGAGGAGCAGATTTAGTACTGAGCTGAGGAGCAGCTTCATCTCCCAAAGGATTGTGAATCTGTGGAAATCCCTGCCCAGTGAAACAGTTGAGGCTACCTCATTGAATGTTTTTTTAAGGCAAAAAAAATTAAAGATTATGGTGAGCGGGCAGTCAAGCGCAGCTGAGTCCACAAAAGATCAGCCATGATCAGGCCAGATGGAGTACTCCTGCTCCTGCATTTTCTTTTAACATGCCTCTGTTCTCTGCGCTCTCTCCAATACATGTATATCTTTCTCGTAATATAATGGCCAATAGTCCATGCAATATGTTAAATATGATCTTTCTAAGATTTGACGCAAGTTTAACACAACTTTTCTATTTTCAAGTCTATTATTTCAGAAATAAAACATTTCTGTGTTTTAATGTCATATTAACCGTGGAAATTTTTTTAATGATTGGTGTATTTGCATTATAAAATCTTTTCTGTCCTTTACCCCACCCAGACTTCTAATCTAGACTGAACTGCTGTGCTTTTCCAGCACCACTCTAATCCAGAATCTGCTTTCCAGCATCTGCAGTCATTGTTTTTACCTAATTGATTTTAACCCTACTGCAAATCCTCTTACAAGGATGCCTGCCTTGAAGAAGTTTTCCTCCTCTCTCTACAAGAATCTCAGGGAGTCCCTCTCCCACTGCAACTCCCAGGTCATTTCCTCTGCCCTGCAGCTCTTCACCTCCATTCCCACTCCCATTCACCTATTGTACTCTATGTTACTTTCTCCCCACCCCCACCCTTCTCTCATTTATCTCTCCACCCTTCAGGCACTCTGCTTGTATTCCTGATGAAGGGCTTTTGCCCGAAACGTTGATTTCCCTACTCCTTGGATGCTGTCTGAACTGCTGTGCTTTTCCAACACCACTCTAATCCAGAATCTGGTTTCCAGCATCTGCAGTCATTGTTTTTACCTTGGACCTCCCAAGTGTTCTTCCTACCAAAATTTGCTAGCACCCATTTTTGTGTTGGACTTCATGCACCAATTATTTGAGCAAACTAATTTTTTTAAAAATATTTAACCTATCTTTCTAATCAACCTGTTCAGAGATGTTACTACATACCTCTTGAGCTCACAGGACTTGAACCTGGGTCTCCTGGTCCAGGAGTAGGGACAATACTGCTATGCTACAAGAAAGCCCATTATGTCTTCTTTAATTTGCCGCTGCCTTCCTTAGGATTGAAGCTCCCTTGAAATTTGCTGTCCCCTGCATATTTAAAACTTGTGTCTTTGATTCTAACATCCAAATTCTGAACAGCACTGGCCTCAACATCTGCTTCTTGCCAAAAATGACTTTGTACCTTTCGCACTGTAAAGAACTACTTTAAAGTCGCAAGCTCTGCTTTCTGTCTCAAAATCGCATAGCCACCCATTCTGTCACGTGACCCCTCTCTCTACAGTCTTTAACTTTATTGATTCCACCACTACAGGGCAACTTACCGAAGGCCTTTCAAAAATCTAAATAATTTAAAGCCAGTGCATTAACATTGCCTACGTGCTCTGTTACCTATTCAAAAATTCAATAAAGCCAATCACCTGGAGAGAATAACCAGTAATATTTAAGAGATGAATGTACTGCTCTACTGGAACACCAATTTGAAGTATACAGGACAGATTGGAAAAGGATGTCTCATTTGCCAGTTTTACTGTTTTTGATTTATGGGTAAGCATTTCCCTTTGAAATCCACATTGGAAAGCTTTAAGGAACATTTTAAATACGGAGAGAGAGCGAGAGAGTTGCAGAGATTTAGCAAGAGCTTTTCAGAACTTATGGCAATGGTACCTGAAGCCTCGGCTACCAAGGCTGGACCAATTAAAACCAGGGTTTGCAAGAGATCAAAATGAGAAGAGTGCAGAGATTTAAATTCCTATAGCGTAGGAGGTAGCCACAAAAACAGGAAGAGGCAAGGCCAAAGTGGGAGTGAAAACAAGGATTGTGGTCAGACAAGACTGTCAGGAGGAGTGGGAGAACAGGAATTGGAGCAAATTAAGATGCAGGCATTTGAATTTTGCATACGTTCAACTTTAACCAGGGCAATGGGAAGCTGGCCAGTAGTGTACTGCCATAGATTCATAGTGTTGTACAGCACAGAAACAGACCCTTTGGTCCAACTCACCATTTGCCAGCATTTAGCCCATATCCCTCTGAAACCTTCTCATTCATACACCCATCCAGATGCCTTTTAACTGTTATCTTTCTACCAGACTCCTCCAGTTCATCTGACAGCTCATTCGATTCTCGCATCACACTCTAAATGAAAATGTTGCCCTTAGGTCCATTTTAAATCTTTCCCCCTCACCTTAAACCTATTGTCGTCTAGTTTTGGACTCCTCCACCCAGAGGAAAAGACCTTGGCTATTCATCTGTCCATACTCCTCCTGATTTTATAAACTTCTGCAAGGTTACCCCTCAGCCAATACGTTCACATTTCACCTGTCTTACATTCATTTACCATCCAGTGATAGAATCGCACTACAGTCTAGTGTCAACCTCTAACTTATAGACTTCAGAGGCCACTGAACTATTCCCAGTGGGTGGATATTTGTTGAAAAATGTGTTGCTGGAAAAGCGCAGCAGGTCAGGCAGCATCCAAGGAGCAGGAGAATCGACATTTTGGGCATAAGCCCTTCTTCCTGAACGTTTCTCCTGCTCCTTGGATGCTGCCTGACCTGCTGCGCTTTTCCCAGCAACACATTTTTCAGCTCTGATCTCCAGCATCTGCAGTCCTCACTTTCCCCGATGGATATTTGTTCACTAGCTTGTTGATTGCCAGGGCTCTCTTCCAGTCCATGTTGATTGGTTTTAGCAGGAAAGAAAACACCTGCATTAACTTGCTGTGTGCTACAATTGGCCTCATGTTCACCAACTTGGCTGATGACACCAGAAACAGAGACCAAAAATATTGCCCTGAACTGGCATGCCCCAAGCGAACCCCAAGAGTTCTAAATTACATCTGGTTATGTTAATAATAGTCATTCACTCACTCAGCCTTCCAGCTTAAGCATGCTGAGTTTCATCTGGTATCTGGGTTCTTCTCACAAATGCCAGGTTGTACTGCCTACTGTGTAATGTAATGTAAACAAGATGGATTTTCAGTTTTTCTCATTAAAAAAAATGCATGATAAAAACATCTTCACTGCTAGATGACATAATTCTGGCATTGTGATTTTAGTTCATTATCTCCATTCTAGTGAAGCAACAACAGTGGATGGATTGTAAATGCAGCACTACTGGGGCTCCGATGACATACAGACCATAACTGCAGAGCTCAAAGCAGTTTTCAAACATCACTAGAAACCCTGAGCAGCAAGTCTTACAACTGAGTGCTAACTATATTCATTGCTTTCATATAACGTCTGCTCTCTGTTCGCTTTATGTAACGCACAGAGTTAATTTAGTCATGCATGCGAGGTTTCTTTGGAGAGAAAAAGTTTGAATTCTTCTTGTCATGTTTGTAATGTGACTAAATGTAACAGAAGATTTTCTCTGGTTACTATTTATGGCAAAACTCCCACCCATTATGGGGAGATGGGGGTGTCAGAAATTTTGCTCGGCAAATATTATTGGAGGAAGTGGCTTTGATGTGGAGCAACCACTGGCACTATGGACTGTGTCTTTTCCCTCTAACAAATGTTCTATGAAATTAGCTGTTTTTTAACCAAATCTTTCCAGTCTGTTTACAATTGTACCTGCGCCCAGTGATAAAGGAAGCTTGCAGTTTAAATAGATGTTATATGTTCAAACTCCTGAAAGGTGAGGCTGTCAACCAGGAATGCAGTTGGACAAATTGACCCTTATCGTACATTGAACAGGATAATCTCATACTAAAAAGAAAAGGGATGCAACTGCATTGACTGATTGTAGAAAGAATGAAAAGAACTTATAATACTGTTCTGAGTCTCATGATCAATAACTCCATCTGACTGTGATACAACAGATGTGATTAATGATCATGTCACTTATAAGAGTATAACATTTTGATACAATATTGTCTATTAACTATTTCATTTACATCATTTAACATTACATAACTCATATATACTTCTGAAATACTGCATTTTGAAGGAGATAGTATGGAAATAATGTGCATATTTGAGGCTAAACTTGAAAGTGAGATGTTGCTGGGTTGAAGTGGTAATTCTCCTTCCTGCTATAAAATAGATTTCACTGAACATCAGCTATTCGGTGTCACAGAGCAGAAATCAATAGAAGCAGGTTGATAGAAACCAGAATCATTTGATGCTTTACCACAGCACCACCACCATAATCAAGGCAGTCAAGTGTGATGTATTTAGTTCATACAGCAGTCATTGTACCCAATATACCTTGTCATCGGGGGAAAATTATCCTGGATTGGGAAGGCAATCAACTAGTTGTGGTATAATCAAAAAACAACAGCCTCAGCTGCTCAGTGGAGCACATAAAAGCACTATCCATGATGCAGCCTAGATCTCAGTTTACCCCAAAGACTTTTACTGACAATTACTGTGCTAAGTAAACAAGTTCTCAGAGCTCCTTTAAGTCTCTTATACTCGAGTGCTGAACATTAAATACAAAGAATTCATGGCAACAAACATGAAATAAGTGCAGCTGTGCTGTTTAGGCATCAGGGAGAAGTGCTGGCACTGGTCTGTAAGCTGTCCCTTAAATACCACAGTGTCAATTAACAAGTAAGTGTTAAGCATTTTGGATGGGTCTACAGTACAGAGGAATAGTTATGTGTCTGCCCCTGTCTTTGCGTGCCAGATGAAACTGGTATGGCAGCTCCCTGCCCAATGTTTTTACCGTGGGCTTTCAACTTCCTTTAGTTTTCTTGGCAAAATGACAATAAACTTTTGGGCAGTGAATCTCAAGGAGGATAACATGAGTCTTAGAAAGAAAATAGACTCCCAAAAGGAAAACCTGCTCATCACACCAAGATCTTCCCCCTATCAGTCATTCATCAGATATTCTAATTCAAATGACATTCAAATTCAAAAATCTGACATTGGCTGCCAAGTTCTTTAGGATATTCACTAGTTGTGAGAAGCGTTATATAAATGCAAGTCTTTCTTCTTGAAGTAACTTTGCATCAAACATTATGCAAGACATGAACTTAAAAAAAAATCAAGTTGACACTCCAGGTCCTGTACTGAAGGAGCACTGTACTGTCAGAGGTTTCAGATGTGACAGCATAACAAGATTGGCATTATCTGCTTATTCAAGTCAATGTGAACGATCCTCCAACGTGATTTCAAAGAGGAGCAGGGGAGTTATCGCTGATTTCTGGATCAATATTTGTCACATGACCAACACTGCAATAAACAAATGGTCTGTTCATTATCACACTGTGGTCTGTGGGAGGTTGCCTTGTGCTATGTGGCTGCCATGTTTCCTACATTATTCAGTGACCACACTTCAAAAACCATCTCATTCACTGTAAAGTGCTTTGAGACATCATCATCATGTAAAGGACAATATAAATACAAGTCTTCCTTCATTTGATTTGAAAGTCTAATATCTGTAGATTATGCCACATAGAAATTAAACATGTCATCTCTTTTAGAATTCTTCTTAATCTGATGTGGGTAAATGTTTACATTTAGCTGAACAACACTAGTGATGTACATCGGTGCGAATGTATTTCTGCTCCACTGTTGCAGCAAGGGAAGGTTTAACTTAGCAGTGACATGACATTTCACCTTTGCCTACTATTTTGCATGGTTTAAAATGTTATGTTTTTGCACTGGATTTCTTAACGGTCTTCTTCAAGAACAGCATCTGAACAACAGCATTACTGCAAAATTGAAATTTCAAGTAGAAATAAAAAGTATTGTCCCTTGAAAACATATTAAATTAAAATTATTTTTTTTCTTAAATTTCCTT
This sequence comes from Chiloscyllium plagiosum, assembly GCF_004010195.1. NCBI lineage: Eukaryota > Metazoa > Chordata > Chondrichthyes > Orectolobiformes > Hemiscylliidae > Chiloscyllium > Chiloscyllium plagiosum. Next base: position 130,581,300 of record NC_057710.1, read on the forward strand.
TTAATGAGTTCCAAGTTCAGTAACCTTCTCTGACTGCAAAATGAATCATGGGATTAGAGTAAAAACTTTTTATAGGTATACAGTTTATACAAAGACAAAACAGTTGCTCAGTTTGCTGAAATGTCATGGATTTTACTTTCTCCATAGAGGACACTGTAAAGTAGAACAGTCAAATCTTTAAAAACCAATGAATGGTGACACACTAAGTGATGCTAAGCTACACTGAACTTAGGTAGAACAGTAATTGTATAAATCAGTTATCTAGGGATATGTTCTGAGTTTAATAGGTTTAGTGCACAAATGCCACCCATTCTTTCATAGACACATTCTCCTCACTGTCATTTATTTTTACCCTAAACTGTTTACTCTTTCCAACAGAACACAATTCCAACAATGACATTTTACCACAAATCCTTACCTGCTGTCATTTTTCTTTCAATGTTTTAATGCAGATAAGCACTTTATTATCTTCCTGTCACACCAGTCAGATGCAAGGGCTGCTGTATCTTCCTTGAAATTGTCAATGTGATCCAACTCTCAATAGAATTGCAGTCGCAGTAACTGAAAAGTGACGGACTTTCCTTATTACAAAATGGTTCGTCTTAAAATGTTTCTCTGAGGAAATTATCCTGTATTCGACTGAAATTCTACTACTGTTGTTTCATGCTCATTGCCACTATTTTGTCTGACAAATGGGAAACCAAAAATATTAACTGCTCTTTTCAGAAGAGCCTTATACTTTTTACTCTGACTGTATTCCTTCAAAAACCGATATTAAATTGCTTGGATGGAAAGGCAAATAAAATTTTGCCTGGAGGACCATCAACAGTGGGATTTTTTAGATGAAGATGGCCACTTGAGTAGGAACTTCCATCTGGACTCTGCTCATTTTCTTCATCCTCTCTCTCCCGGTCAAAGCAAATGTGGAATTTACTGGATCAAATGAACCAGACAATAGAAAGTGAGGTAACTACGTGTAATGGACCAACCAAATAGGCGGAGTACAATGTGAGATTCAACTGAATTTATCTAATCCAATTCAATATCTGACAATTAAAACTACTTCAGAGTCCAACCCATGCTGTCTGTGCTGTTTATGGTGGGATGTGTTAGCAGGGGACTAGTCTTATGAGTGCCTAACAACCAATTGAAGCTGAGGTGCACTGCTTGAAGAAAA
>NC_057710.1:130582521-130587205 GCF_004010195.1 Chiloscyllium plagiosum
GGGGAGTAGGGTGGGAAATGGGGACAGTAATATGGCTGGAACAGATATCAGCAATCAGAAAGTGAATTGAGTCCTAGGAATACTGACTAACGCCCGTACAACTTTGGAGAACTCTGTCTGGCAGGGGAATATGGCATGCAAGTACAAGCGGCAGGAGATTGGTGGCAGCTATGGTTGCATAATATAACTCCATGCAGGAAATGAAACTGGTATCTATCAACCGTGAGAGTGGCTGCTCCTGCTAGTGGAGATGCAGTCCACACCCAGATATCCACACTCTGGGTATCAGACAAAACGTAATCATATGAATCTTTTGGGTGGTGGGATGATGCAAAATTGGATTTGCACTGCACTCAGATGACTTCTTCACAGCCAACTGGGACAGAAAAAGGGGGTTATTGTAATTGGTCAGTGGAAAGGGTGGAATGGATACGTGAGAAGGAAAATGGACAGGTTTGATCAGGCCAAGGAGGCGGGGACGGGAGGGAGAACTGGACATGGGATGAGGTTAGGGATCGGGAGATTTTGAAGCTGGTGTGTCAATATTCCACCTCGGGAGCTTACAGCACACTGGCATCAACATTTAGTTCACCAGCTTCAAAACTTCCCAACCCCAAACTTCATCCCTTATCCAGCCCTCCTTGACCTGACCTAACCTAACCTTTCCATCTTCCTTCTCAGCTATCCGCTCCACCTTTCTCACTGACCAACCACAATAACCCCCTACCTGCATCCACCTATCACCATCCCACTTACCCTTCCCGCATCCACCTATCACCATCCCATCTACCTTTCCCCCAGTTCCACCCCCTCCCTAAAACCCCAAAGGTTATGTACTTTTGGACATTTTCCTCTACATTAAAGATACAACATAAAAGCAAACTTTTGTGTGCAAGGAAGAGAAAATTAGTTTATGACAGGGATAAATAAATGTAAAATAACTCACACATGTACATTTATAAATAACTTACCCTTTTTTACAACTCTCACTGCAGTTCAATATCTATCCAGAGAGTTGTCACATTTTAACTGACGTTAAAATCTACATATAGCTTAAATGTTGCAAAGTTTTCAGATATCTTTTATTTTCTGTCAATGTTTACTTGCTGCACTTTCCATGCTAATTGATTAACGCTTTTGTTGGCTGAACAAGCTGTTGAGCCATTTTAAAAACAATGAAGGAGTTGTACTGACTGGAGCCTTTAAATAGTCAGATCTGAATTTGAAGTTCATGACAATTGATAGGTTAAATTCAAACCTGATTGACCAAAACCAGTTCTCCCTTGTCTCTATTACTAAATATTTCAAAATTGAAGAGTGTGTTATAAAACCAGAAAAAAAAACATTTCTAATTGGAGCACACTAGGATATCATCCACAATCTTATCTTGTATCCAACAGCATCAAAATGTTCCTTCCTCAATGTTGCTGCATTTTTTTCTCTTTGCTTAGAATATTCTGAGATTATTGTTACCAGCTGTAACCCACACAAATCCAGTCAGAACCAAATCCATGTCCTGCCATCCAACAGCTATAATCGTAAGATTTATGCATTACAACACATGTTTTATACCTGTAACCTGGCCAAATTATTTCATCATCTGAGCATTCCTTTTTCTTAAGTTCGTTTACAGACCAACAGGATATAAAACGATCAAGACATTTTTGGTTTCACGGTATTTGGGATTTTTGTTCCGCTCTGTCAATTTTAACAAATTCAGTGATCCATATAATTTAGGGAGCAAGACTGTCGAACAATTACATAAAATTTTCAATAATTTGTAAGTTACTTTGTCTTCCCTTTGGTCTACAATTTTTGAATGGAAATCTGTGCAAGAATCCAGGTCTATAAAATCTTTACTAAAGACCAGTTCCAAAAAAAGTCTCATGCTGGATTGGATAACTATAACATATGAATTCCTAATTCCAAAACCAAACTAATGCTAACAAACACAATGAAGGGAAAGATTTCACACATGATTAATACAAATAAATAGCGCAGAGGTGTTTGAAGCATCACAGTATGGGCGCATGGTGGAAGGGTCATATTAGCAGTATATTATTCAGTGAATAAATTAGCACTTACTTGATTTACGAATCAGTTATGTCGAGGAGGAATTCATGTTTAGTTACCTGCAAAGGGATCTACAGTAGCCTGAATGAATTATTTCGCGTGGAACGAGAGGTGATCTGGTGCGGCAGCAGCCCAGCTTATTTGTGCCCATCCTTTGAGAGAGGTAGTATATGGAATAGGTCAGCTATCCTCTTGGGCCTGTTTCACCATTCAATTAGATCATGGCTGATATGCAACCTAATTTACATATATTTTTCCCATATCCCTTACAAACTTTCAAGAACAAAAGCCAATCAATTTCACCCTTTAAAATTGCTATTCACCCTTTTATCAATCTTTGTCTAAGGATGTATCTCCTATTTTTGCACCGGAGAGCTGTCATTACATTCAGGTTAGGAGCTGAAGTCAGCCATTTGGCTCCTCAAGCCTGCTTTACCAATCAAAACGATCATGGCTGATATGATTGTGGCCTTAACTCACTTTCTGGATGACCCCCTCTACCCTTTGCTGTCAAAAATCTCCATACCTCTGCCTTAGAGGTATTCAAAACCTTGTTTTAGGTAAGAGAGTGCATCAAATATACAGTCCTCTGAAAGAAAATAATCCTTGTGTCCGAAGTGTGAGACCTTATTTTTAAACTGTGTTCCCAAGTTCTAAGCTCTGGCACAAGAGAAAACCTCCTCTCAGCATCTACCTTATACGTTTTCCTCTAGTTACTCTTATAAACTCCAAAGGATTTAGTTCCGATATATCCAACCTTTATAGAGGCATAGAATTATATGGGACAGAAACCTTTGGCCCAACTTGCCCGTGCCGACGAAATATCCTAAACTGATCTAGTCCCATTTGCCAGCATCTGGCAGATATCTCTTTCTATTCATGTACCCATCTAGATGTCTTTTATATTTCATAATGTACCCACCTCCACCACTTCCTCAGGGAGTTTGCTCCATACATGCACCATCCTCTGCATGAAAAAGATTGTCCCTCAGGTCCCTTTTAAATCTTTCCCCTCTCACCTTCAACCTACACCCTTCAGTTCTATACTCCCCTACTCAGAGAAAAAGACTTCAGTTATTCACTCTATTCTTGTCCCTCATGATTTTACAAATCTCTGTAAGGTCAGCCCTCAAATAATCACCTCATCTCAGGAATTAGCACAAGACATTAGGTTATAGTAATGTTGGAGTCAGTCCACATAAGGTTCACTGGGTTGATTCTGGGTTTGAAGGGATTTTCTTATAAGGGGAGGTTGAGTAGATTGGGTTTGTACTCTTTGGAGTTTAGAAGAATGAAAGGAGATATCATTGAAACATAAACTATTATTGAGGGGGCTTGGCTGAGTAGATGCAAGTGGTTTCTTCTCTTATGGAAGAGGTTAAGACCAGAGGGTGTAGTTTCAGAACAAGAAGTTGCTCATATAGATAAGACTTTCTTTTCAATCAACTCAACTGTAGAATTCTTTACTATAGAGGGCTTTTTAGGCTAGATTACGAAGTATGGATAGATTTGTAATTAGAAAGGCAATCAATGATTATGGAGATAATGAAGGAAGTGGATTTGATGATTATCAGATCAGACATGATCTCATTGAGTGGTGGCTCAGACTCAATCAGCCAAATTGTCTCTACATCTTATGGACTTCTAGTCATGTTAACTTTCTTTTTGGTGTTTCTAAAGCAATTAGTTCCTCCGTTAAATAAGGAGACTAAAATTGTACATAGTGCTCCAGATGTACCATACATCTGGAATAAGATATCATTTTACATTCCACTCCCCTTGCAATATGCACAACATTCCATCTACCTTCCTAACCACTTATTGTATGTAAATTTAGTATTGCATGCAGTAAACACCCAGATCCCTCTTATTCTTCGGAGTTCTGTAGCTTCTCCAGAAAATTAATATGCTGCTCTTCTGTTAGTCACAGCAAAGTAGACAAGTTCACATTTTTTAGACATTATACTTCAGCTCTCTAATTTTTACCCACTCACAACCTATCTATGCCCTATTGCAGTCTCTATGTCATTTTCACAAATTACTTCGCCACCCATCCTTCTGTTGTGCGCAAATGTAGCAACCATAATTTAATTCCTTTATTCAAGGTATTGATGAAGTTTGTAAATAGCTAAGGCCTCTGCATTGATTCCTTTGGCACTCCACTAGTAAAACCTTACCAAACCAAAAGTGATCCGTTTATGCTGACTAATTTTACACTAAGCCCCCAGGTCCTACATTCCTCAGTGAAAACGGATTATTTCTATTGACCTTTTCTGATTCCCTTTATATCTTGAAACCTTTGATTAAATCACCTAGTCTACTAAAGTTAATCAAATTCTTCCATAATTTTGAACATTTCGATCAGTCTTTTAAACTTGCTGGACTAATAAAACAAAATTAAATTTGTATAGCAATGTCTAGGTCTCTCCACTCCGCGTTATTTTTAAACTTTTTCATAATTGCATGCTATTTTTTCAATAGTTTACACACATTGAAAGTTGAGGAGAAAGTGAGGTCTACAGATGCTGGAGATCAGAGCTGAAAATGTGTTGCCGGAAAAGCGCAGCAGGTCAGGCAGCATCCAGGGAACAGGAGAATCGACGTTTCGGGC